>NW_010230421.1:36154-44306 GCF_000690775.1 Eurypyga helias
ACTCACCACATAATAACAAGGGAGAACATTTGGCAGTGGAGCCATCTCTGACACCTCACAGCAAAGTAGCAGTGACATGGGGAGAGACGCTACTTTGGTAAGAATGTTCTTCTGCTTCACAGGTCAGAAACTGGCCTGTACACTGAGACAGATGCTTCCAACAAGGGTGATCAGTTTGATTTACAGTCAAGCCAATCCTAGTGAAACTGTCTCACTCCAGTTTCAGGGCTGAATGACATACCAGTGAGCTTTGTTTGTCTTGGTCAGCCCATCTTTGTGGAACGTGCAGAGAGCAGTGTGGTACATCTGTCAGACTTGTTAGCTCCCCATCCAGCGGGGTTTGCATAAGAGGATTCCTCTGTCATGTCATGGTCTCATGACTGTGAGATGCTTTCTGCTCCACTACTCTGCAGCCCATTCATCTCTCCTGCCAGGCCTCAAATCCTGCTGTGTCCAGGAGAACAAAATGGGTGTGAGAAATTCCCAGTGCAGGAATCTGCACACTGGGGGAGTATGTCTGCTTTTCTTATTCTTCAGTAGAGCCAATATCATTAGTGGGGAGCTGCAATCTCTATGCATATTCCTGTTTGAAGAATTCAAAGCTGGACAGCAGGCATTATTTAGCAAAGTTGATTGTGGAGCTACACAACTTTATTTCAGATCAGTCTATCTATCTGTCTGTCTCCCTTTTCTAATGCAATGTGAACACAGTTTACCAACTCAATCATATTAGGTGACCAAAGAAATTAAACCTAATAACACAGGTGACTTGTATCCACTCCATTTGCAGAGTCTCCCTGATCTGATGGCCAACCACAATGTATTCCCCAGCCTTTTTGTCTTTGCCTGTCTCTCTTCCACCACACAGGAGAAGCACAAGTTTCTGTACTGCTCTGAACTGTAATCATAGGAAAACATAACTGTTTAGGAAAAGAGCAAAAATGTGCTGCAATCTTTCTAAATTCCACTGTTGTTGCATGTGAATTCATCCCAGTGAATCACACCACCTGCGATGTTTTGCAGATGAGGAGTTCCCAGCACTGAGGCCAAGCTGAGTAGCAGGAATTTCTTGCTCCTGAGTCTCACCAAAATACAAGCAGATTCTGGTGTAGGACACACTGCAGGCAGGAACATCAGTGACATGTTTCTTGTTTGTGAATAACTGGAAGCAAAACTAGATAAACAGAATCAGTGACAAAAAGCAGGTTCTCTGGAGGGAGTGCATGCACAAGCATTCTTCACAGTTTGGGAGAAGACATACAACACTGCTCTGCTTTCTGACACGTAGCACACTTAAACTTCGTCTGACTCGTGGGGAAACGCATCCCTGTCATGCTAGACTGTCATGAGGTAGGGTGCAGAGAAATCAAGCTTGCAGTAACCCAACTGGTACTTCCACACAGTCCACTTTCCAGCAGAGATCCTGGTTGGCAACCTCAAATGGTGCAGCTGTGTTCAGGCCTGATTTTTCAGATGTGACCTGAGAATACGAGTGAGAATGCTTTTCCAAGTAACAGACAGCAATGCTGAACTGCAGAGAAGAGCAGGTGGAAGGTGGCTGTGGGGCTGCTGAGAATTTCATTTGCTTCTCTGTGATTTTTCTCATTTGTTTGCGTTAGGAGTGCTGATGTGGGAGGTCTTCAGTGAAGGTAAAATCCCCTATGAGAATCGCACCAATGGAGAAGTGGTGGAAGAAATCAATGCAGGATTTCGGCTTTACAAACCCAAACTGGCCTCCAAGGCGATATATGATGTCATGAGCCACTGCTGGAGGATGGTTAGTATTGTAATGGGTGAGCCCTAGTTCCCAAAGACAAGAGACGTCTTCCTCTTGGCTTTTAGGAGAGTTATATGCCTCACATGCTAACACAAGATAAAAGTCTGGAGTTAAAGCACTCTGTAACTTATATCTGCACTAGCAAGAAAAGTCTAGGCTCTTTGACTTTCAATTAAGCTGCTGTTTCTATGGAGTGTGTTGACTCACTGAGAAGTCTCTGTAGTGCACCTGACTCAAGTTAATTCAAGTTTGCTTCCTAAGAAAGCTGCGTATCTCTGGGGCTGAGCTTTAACAGTCATGGTAAAAATGACAGCCAACACATTACAAGGTACTGGATGTCCACTAGGTAAAATTCACTGCTAGTAGAAAAGAAACATTGCACAGAAGGAAGCTCATTCTTCCACTGGCATTTTCTCTATAGCAATAGATTGTATTTTTGTTAATAGTTTCTTCACAAGGTTTTCCTTCCTAACCTTGCCATTCCTCTCAAGCTGACACTGATGTTCTTCCTCTCTCTTCTCTCCCCTGCTCAGAGGAAAGATGAACGGCCATCCTTTTCTGTTCTGCTGTACCAGCTGAGTGAAATCTCTGAGTTTGATCTGTAATCATGGCACCAGCCGTTAAGCAAAGCCGAGAGAGTCCTGAGAGGGCAGATGGCTGGGTTTTCCCCACACAAAGCATTAACAGGAATCCTCTCATCATAGACACTTGCCATATGCCTGGGGACAAGGAGAGGGCAGAGGCTGGTACTTCCAGACAGACAAGATATCCTCAGGTCTTCCAGAGCCTAGACAGTCACAGGCTTGGGTTTGGCCAAGGATGTGGTTTGCAGCTTACCAGCAGAACCAGCAACTGAGCACATTCCAGCAAGTGTATTTCTCTTGAAGATACAGCCTCAAAACTAAGAGATCCAACATTGCTATTCCAGTTCTGTGAACTCCCAAATTATGGTCTTTCCTGGCGAAAAAAACCCTGCCTTTGACTGAGGAAGAACATTTAGACTTCTCCATGGCTCTCTCATTCAGAGTGGGCTGGACCTGCAAGCTCTGAACAGGAATAAGCTTGGGACACAGGGGAACAGGCTGGATTTAGTGACTGCATTTCTGATGATGTATTTCAAGGTGGTTTTGTACTCCATTTGCCTGTTTTTCTCCGAATCTGTGGCATACCAGGAACAGGACTCTGGTACCCGGTAAGCTGGGTCTGCGTGTTCATGTGAGTTTGTGAGGAAGGAAGAGAAAAAGCAACGTGTTGAAGAGCTTTGAAATTCTCTCAAATTGCATTGTATATTGGGAAAATGGGACCCTGATGCAAAAGGTCACATCGTTGGGGTGGGGGGGTTAAAGTTGCAAGTTTGTGCTAGTTTTTAATTTGGTTTTTCTACATCATAATATCAATACGTGATCTCCATCCAATTTCTTTGAGCTGAGTACAGAGGAATGAGCAGTGCAGAGTACTATGTGTCTCCAGGGCAGGACAAGACAGGATTCCAGGACCTGATTATCTGTGAAAGGTACAGGAACCTACTCCCAAATTCCTGTGTTTGGAAGGAAGGAACTGGCGGGCTCAGGACAGCCGTGAGGAGAGGACGTGCAGAATATGTACTCAGTGCACCACTGATAATGAAAAGTTTTCTCCTACTTCAAAGAGTAACTGAATCACCACAAGTAAAGACTTTTCCATCTCTACTGTGAACAATCCTCTAGGAACTGATCAAGGACAAAGTCCTAATTGAAGGGTACTTACACCATGAGGAGTTGCACATTATGTGGTGACAGCAGAAGGGGGTATAAACAATATCCAGGTCCTGGTACTTCCACAAAAATCTATATTTCACCGCAAGACAGAGTCACTGTTATGACATAATTGACCTCAAAATCAAAAGTGTGGATGTTATTGTCCTGCAGAATTTGTAAATAAGATCAGGACTTTCTGCTTAGCATTAACGATAACTAGAGAAGTCAAGAGGATTCACAGACGGTATGTGCATATATGCAGAATTTTTTTGATGCTTCTCTCTCTGGGCAAGCGAGAACATGGGTAAACCTTATGTGACAGCAGTTTACAAAAACTCTGGGGTGCAAACTTGCAGCAGCAATCTCATAGAATCATAGAATCATAGAATGGTTAGGGTTGGAAGGGACCTTAAAGATCATCTAGTTCCAACCCCCCTGCCATGGGCAGGGACACCTTCCACTAGACCAGGTTGCTCAAAGCCACATCCCGTCTGGCCTTGAAGACATCCAGGGATGGGGCATCCACAGCTTCTCTGGGCAACCTGTCCCAGTGCCTCACCACCCTCTCTGTGAAGAATTTCTTCCTGATATCTAATCTAAACCGCCCTGATTTCAATTTATACCCATTCCCCCTTGTCCTATCACTACAGGCTCTTGTAAAAAGTCCTCTCCCCGTACCCTTGTAGGCCCCCTTCAGATACTGGAAAGCTGCAATGAGGTCTCCTCGGAGCCTCCTCTTCTCCAGGCTGAACAAGCCCAGTTCTCGCAGCCTTTCGTCATAGGAGAGGTGCTCCAGCCCTCTGATCATCACCCCTCTCTCCCGTCATTACAGAAGTCGGGTTCAAATATGTTTGCCAACAAAAATGGAACAAGGAAATAATGTAGTCCCATGATCTCACATATTCTGTGTCAAACTTTCTTCATATAAGGAGTCTTGATTTTTGGTATTTTTCAAACCCATGGTTCTAGGATAGCTTTTACTAGTGAGAATATATTTTCAGGTATATAGATATGGGCAAGGCATTCATTCCTGCCTTATACATCATCCCACGTTTCTTTGATTTCACACTATTTTCTTTGGTTTACCTCTACAAATATTATGCAGAATGGCCCTTCCAGGCAAAGAGCATCCTAATGTTCAGACTTGTGGTTGTCAATCCTAAATGCAAGATCAGAGTGCTACCTTCAAATCAGGATTGCTGCTGATGTCTCTTGGTAGTATGTGGAATATGAGCACCTATAAACAGATTTTGAATATTTGCCTGCAGTGAATTTAATCTGAGTTTCTCTTTGTCCCTCTCATCCTTTAGTCTGAGTCAGGCTGTTGTCACATTCTGGTGATGCTGAATTTGGCATTTAGCTGGTGAAGTCTTCAGTAGCCCTAACCACGTTAAACTGCACAGCTACAGTTAAATTTGAGGACAGCTGGTTGTAACCCTATTTTCTCTCCCACTCGATGCACTTAGACAATCCAGACAGCCACAGGATGCTCTGAAATGATTCTTCCCTGAGCACAGACACCCTGTGGCAGGGGTATCTTCAGGCTCACAAAGTTAAGCTTCTGGCTTGCTGCCTCCTCCATCCTGGGAGGAACCAGGGGTCTGTCGAATTTGAGGAGGTTGCTATTAAGTAGCAGCACTATTGCTTCGCCAGGTAACATTTCGAGACTATATTTATATTTGGATAAGTAATATTTATTAGCTAGAAGGTATTGCACAAAATAATATTGTGAAGTTTTATGTTCAGTTTTCTTTTGCAGTATTTCTATGTACACAATACATATTTTTACAAATAATAAAATCACTGAGTCCCAGCTGTGGCTTTCACTACACGTTAGCAAAAATGAAAAACCATCCTCATGCACTTGTCATTATACAGCTTGCTCTTCCTCCAAATCGTCCCCACCAAGAAGCAAACAGGCTGCTTCTGGCTTTCTGAAATATCTCTGTTCCCCAGAACTGTGACTGTGTTTTGGGGCTGGATTATGTGCTGGGTTTATGGAGGTGGGAGTTACTCAGAATCTCTGCAAATCAGGTGATTTACTGTATGTACACATTGATGTTTTAAGTCTAAACATCCATTGAGGTGGCTTTAAATTCTCTGAATCTTCATAAAATTGGCGTAGTAATATTTGAGTGCTCCTAAAGGGTGTTTCCCACAATTATTTACAGGGGATCCCACAGATCTCAAAAGGCCAGTGCCAGGGTGGTAACTGTGTGCTCTTGATGCACTGTAAGAGTCTTCTCCCACCATAGCCATTTCTAGGGCAAGTTTAGGCCTGTGCCCTCCACGTGGCTTAACTGTAGGTGTTCTCCACAAAGCAAAGGTGAGAGTATCAGCCATCTCCTGCTGCAAGGTGAACAACCCTTCTCTGAATACCCCTTCTCAGGCTCCTTGGAAAGTAATTGCAACGCACTGTTTAAACCATTCCCCCGTTGCCAGTTCAACCCTCCTTGCTTGGCTGTCCTGCAGAAAGTAGGAGTTGTGCCCCTATTTTTCCCTCCTGCTTATCAGGTGCTGGGTGCACAGCTCTGCCTACGTTGCACATTTGGCTGGGACCAAGGCCCAGAGCACTGTCCCAGCACGTCCCCAACCTGCTGCTGTGACGGCTGAGTGTCCCAGCTAGGAAAAGACATTCAAGCAGTAACCTTGAAAGAGCAGCTGAGGCTTCTCCGTGGAGGCCAGGGGCTGGAGTGCAGGAATGTTAGCCATGAAAAGCTCTTTCCTGGACATATGTTGGTCACCCTGGGAAAGGCAGAGTTGTGGGTGCTTGTTCCAATGGATAATTGCCTTAAAATGAGGGCTGAAAAATTCAGAATTTCCTGAAACATGTTTGAATGAACATGTTTCTGTGTGATATTTGGGTTTGTCCTCCCTGAACGCTGCTCTCTACATGGCAGGGTTCCGGTGGGTGGTTCTGCTAAACCCCACTTGGCAGTCACTTCAAATTTGTGTGTGTTCTGCTCAGCTCACCCCACTGTCGTGTTATCTCTCCCCTCCACACACAACCAGCTGAAGCACCCACTCCTGCACCCGTAGCTGCATGGGGCCTGCCCCTCGCTGCCATTCCTCCCAGGCTGCAGAGAGATCTGCAGGACAAACGCAGAGCAGTTCATTCTGTTATTCTATGACCTGAGACAACACAGAGCAGAAAATTAAAATAGTATGATAATGTTCATGGAATTCCCAACCCCCTGAGCCTGGCTGACAATGGGGGCAGATTAAACTGTGCAAAAAAAAAGTCCACAGCAGTTTTCACTGCCACGGTTTTCTTGAACTGACCTTGTTTCATCTGTGGCCTCAGACCAATATTAGCTGTTAAATCTTTTGGATCTGCGGTAACAATGCTCACTTACTGATCTTTCCTGACAAGCAATAAATATTAAAAAGAGAAATGATGCCTAGAAAATGTCCCAGTTAGATAGAAGAAATACTACTCAGGGGAAGGAGAAGAGTCTACTCCCAGGGATGGGATAGATTTTTTCAGGTGTGATCCTGTCTATTAAAACAAAGTTTTTTTCCAAGACTGTCTTGTGCTTTTGTAGCTTGCGGATCCTGGTGCCTTCAGCCGATGGCATCCGTTCAGACTCTAGTAGCACGATGGTGTAAACCTGGTGGCCAAGCTTCCTTGTGGAGCCAACATATACCCATGGGAACAAGCCCCACACAACAGAGGAGCAGTCTCTAAGCGATCAGGAGTGGTTAATGCACGAAGGGCCAAATGGCAGTGCATTTGCAGCATAGGCTGATGCTCAGGAAAGGGACATTGCCAGGGCCACCAAGGAAATATATCTAGGCCTGTGTCTAGATTCCCAACAATCTCTGGGTAGCCAGCCATGTCTTTCAACAAGGAAACGGACAGCAGCGTCAGGGTTCATCAGCAGCATAACGGGTTTAAATTGCAAGTGGGGAGGTTTAGATTAGATATCAGGAAGAAGTTCTTCCCAGAGAGGGTGGAGAGGCACTGGGACAGGTTGCCCAGAGAAGCTGTGGATGCCCCATCCCTGGAAGTGTCCAAGGCCAGGCTGGATGAGGCTTGGAGCAACCTGGTCTAGTGGAAGGTGTCCCTGCCCGTGGCAGGGGGGTTGGAACTAGATGATCTTTAAGGTCCCTTCCAACCCAAACCATTCTATGATTCTGTGATTCTATGATCAGGAGCTGAGGGCTGCAGATGATAAACAAATGAAGGCCCCTTACATGGTTTCTATCCACCCCCATGAGGCGATGTTCCTTGGAAAGCTGTAAGAGGTCCAGCTTGGATTTCATGGTGGATCTGAAGAGCTGTATTGGAGCTTTAAAAAGAAGCCTGAGCAGAAGGACTGGCATCTTGTCCCTGAAGAAACGCCAGATGCCGAAAGGAAGCTCCTTTGGATGCGGTGCTGACTCAGAAGAGGCCGGGAGCGCTGAGCAAAGGCACGGCCTTCTGGTTTTGGTCCCTGACGTGCCCGGCGATCCCAGGCTTAAAAGGTGTTCTGTGAACAGCGCTTCCGTCAAAATGGTAGGTGAAACCTCAAGATGCTGCAGCTCCTCCGAGGGGAAGAGGCAGCCCGAGACCCAGCAGCGGGGGGGTGGGGGATGCTCGGGGTCCCCAAAGCGCTCACCCAGCGACAGGCCCCCGGGGGGCTGCGGCAGCGCCCCC
>NW_010230422.1:0-10649 GCF_000690775.1 Eurypyga helias
CCGGGCCCGCCGAACCCCGACGCGGGTGCTGGGGGGTGGGGGTTGGTGATGGTTGAGCCTGGGGACGGCGGTTTGGCAACACACATCAAAACGGCCCGGGAGAGCTGACCCGCCATGGAGGGAAAAGAAGCAGGAAACAGAGCCAAGACCCAGAAGACGGTGAATTCACAGAGGTAACAACAAACTGCGGTGACAGAGCTGTTGGCCCGCCAGACGCTCTTTCCGCCCAACTTTTAATGTAATTTCTTCCATCTTTAATGGAATAATATCACTGAAAGAGTGGAAATGTTGGACCAGTTCACTTGAGTTACACCGATCAGCTTTTTAAAAAACCAAAAGGATCTTTCCAGCCTGCTTTCAGAGAGGCCCCATGTGGATGCCCCATCCCTGGAAGTGTCCAAGGCCCGGCTGGATGAGGCTCTGAGCAACCTGGTCTAGTGGAAGGTGTCCCTGCCCATGGCAGGGGGGTTGGAACTGGATGGTCTTTAAGGTCCCTTCCAGCCCAAACCGTTCTGTGATTCTGTGATAAGCCATGATCCTCCTCATGGCAACAGGAGTTCTTGGCTCAGAACACCCCTTCCATTAGCTGCTGCCCAAAATCTCCTTTTCCCGTTTGGTTTTTTGAATGTGATCAGCTGTTCTGTGTCAGATCCTTTTCTGATCCCAAGTCCGTACCCTCCCCTGACAGTTATTTTTCAGATGAGGCTGGCGCTGTTTTCTCAGTCTGCGTTAAGACCTGACGGTCTGGGGTGAAGGTGGGAACTTGCATAAAAATAGAACAAAAATACACAAACAGCACCTTTCAAAAGAAACCTTACCTGAGATACAAGTCACAACCCCCCAGCCTACAAAGGAGTTCATGTTTGTTGAAGTTTACAGACACTCACAGTAGGTGAAGCAGAGGTGGTTGGGAGAGGAAACGCATATGTCCTGCGAACAGAAACCAGTACCCAAGCTCCTTCCCTGTGGATGTACACCTCTTGCCTGTAATCACACTCCTTGCCTTCCCCCAGCCCCTGGCAGTCGCAGGAGTCCACCTTCTTCCACGGACAAGATGGCAAGATCCCACCACGTTCTGCCGGTGCCTCCTGCGGGCACTTACCTGCCTCTCTGACCGCTCAGTGATCGCCGCAGGTTCACAGGAACGCAAACAATCCCTGGGACCACAGCCCTACTGTCACGTTTCACAGCCATCCACCCTGTTAAAACTGTTCAGTGGCGAGAGGGACGGGCAGCAAGATCTGACCCTGTTGTGGCCTTGCTTCCTAGCGCAGAAGTGGGAATGTTATGTAAAATACGAGCTAAAAATAGGAGAAAATAAATAAAAAGGTTTAGCCTGAGGTCATTGTGGAGTTGAGTTTGCCTTGAAGCAAGAAACCTAAAGTGTGCACTTCTAACAGCGGAAGAGAGCTGAACCTGGGTCAGCTGAGCACAATTTAATACTGATCTAAAAAGCCCAGGTATCAAACTGTCCCTTAAAAAACCCAAACAACGGAAGTTCAGCCTACAGCCTGCTTCAGTAAGCTCTCTGCCTCTTGCTCCAGGGCAGAGAAATTGCTAAAGGTCGTCTGTATTCAGAACATGGGCACGAACCCGAGAAACTTCTCCACAGATATTCCCACAGGGAGACAGGACGATACGTCACCGAGAATTAGATACTGTAAGGGCTGGAGAAACCCTCTTGCTGCAAGTTAGGTCAGCTGAATTCAAAGGGAACTTGTAACAGAAATAGTTTATGTAAAAATAATCTATTTTTATTTCTTTCTGTCCCAGATTCTGGAGAGTTCTCAGACATTGCTGGATGTCCTGAAGGGAGAAATGGGAAATGCTGGTAAAGCCAGTGAGTCACAAAGCACTTCAAAAGACAAAGAAAAACAAGCACATGGACAAAAACATTCCTAAACTTGTTCTTCAGCCTGGAAAGTCCTGTTGGTCTGGGACAGCTGCTGTTCTGGTATAAGGACGCCACACATTTAATAAAAGTCTATGTTTTGCACAAGTAAATTTTCCTTTCAGGTGCCCTTTGGTATTAGTTAGAGATCTAAAGTTAATCCTCAAATGCTAGAGATCAGGGCAGGCATCCTCCAAAAAAACCTCCACCTTTATTTTGAGCACAGTGATACTGAAGCCTATCCTGGGGGTGAGTACCAGCTAACGCTTCTGCCCCCAGGGCAGCATTCAGCTCGCTTTGCCAGGAACAACAGTTCATCTGGTACGGGGATTAGAGTACAAAACCCCAAAACCCGGGGGTGCGAAGGCAGTGCTCAGCGAGGTGCCTGCTACAAGGCAGGGCAGGCAAAGTGGAAGCCAGCAGCACCCCAGGGCACCCCAGGCTCCTCTGGAGAAGCACGCTCTGCCTCCGCTGAGCCCGTCATAACCCGAGAGGTTGTAGGCACAGAGGCGGTTCACTGAGGACAGCACGCAGAGTACCCGAGCTTTTCAGCTGGCTGAAGTCAGCAGAACAAGCTGTGGGACACCGGTGGCTTTAGCATTCCTCAGTGACCCAAGCCGAACAAGCAGGACTCGTTGAGACACCCTGTCCCCAATTTCTGCTGCAAGCAGCTGTTGCTTCACCACCCGCAGCTGGTTTAAGTTGCAGGTCTAGAGATGAGGTTGCCTTAAACTGGGGTGAGCTTTAACACCGAGAAGATGCTGACTGGGGCCTTTTCTGCCAGAAAAGCTGTGCACAGCCTTTCCTTCACGCACAGTCCCTGATCTCCTTTGGGGGTGTGTGCACAGCTACTGGCTGTGGGCACTGCTCAGCGTTTCACTCCATGCATCTGATCACTTCCCCCTTAAATCTATCCTCATTCGACCCCAGTCTCAGCATCTTGTCCTGAAGTATTTCATTAACTGGGAGGAGCCTCATCACACAGGATTCACTGCTTTTTCCACTGTACTCGCGTGGTGCCGCAGGCCGATGCGCAGCCAGCCACACGCTGCTCCTGGGCGGTCACGCGGGGAGCAGGCCTCGAGTTAGCTCGAGAAGGACAAGCCTCAGAAGCACAAGGAGGTGGAATGTCTTCATTTGTGGCCCCTCCAGCCAACATCTAACAATATGCTGAGTATCTCACTTTTCTGCATTACCTTCCCAGGAATGTTTAGGCACCCAGGGCAGAGAGAACAGCTACAAGTAGGTATGCCCTAACATTCAGTCCTGACCCTATTTTTCAGCAGAACCACCTCCTCCTGCTGCTACGATACACACAAAAAACAAGTGCAAGCATGCGGATCGCTTTCAGTTGACAGACCAGCATCAGCCTGACTCGATACTCACGGTCTGTATATAAAGACAAAACCAATAGAAGTATGGAGTTTAATCAAAGCTCCCAGCCTGTTCGCTGGACAGAGCCACGCGCTGGGGTACCACTCATTTCATAGAGCCCACGGCGGCCGCATCTATTCCAACTCTTTTAATCCCAGAAGTACAAATCACATTAGCAGCAGTGTTCAGTCTTTTCCAGAGTGCAATTTTGACCCTGAGTTTACAGTAGTAGAAAATGTGAATGGAAGAGTCTAGCGGGTTCCTTTGCATATTGGCTGCATTAAACAATTACAATGGAACTATAAAAATCCTAGGAAAAAAAAAACCATATTCCTTGTTCAAGTTCTGCAGAAGAAAAGAAAGCTGTGAAACTGCCCTCCTGTGCTCTGCGTGAGAGGAGCAGAGCGAGTGTGGCGAGGAAGACCCCCCGCCATCCAAGACAGGTAAATCTCGGGCCTGGCCCCCTCAGACACTGGGACGCAGCAAGAGGAGGAGCTGGCAACCTGAAGCACAACCAGCAGTTATTAGACACTGGGCACCAGAGCTGGGTATGGACAGACCAAAGCTATGGCCAAAGTTTGGGAATCTTCAAGAGGCTCAAGCCAGTCTGGACCCTTCTTTACAGATCAGTGCAAAATAGTATCTAAAGATAAAGGCATTTATTCCTCCTCCCATCCCTCACACAGTGCGTTCAGCTTCCTTCACAAGAACACAACTGGCACGTTCATTCCATGATGGTTCAGTGAAACTAGACCCAGAAACATGCAGAGAACAAACTGGGAACCTTCAACAGTTTTCCAAACTGACATCCCATCCAGCTGTCCTATCTCAACCCCTTCTGTGAATCCAGCTAACTGCCCAGGGCTCCAGCTGCAGAAACGTTCTTTGCTGGGGCCGCTGACGGGAGAAGTGTGACAAAATCGTCCCATACAGCACCTGGATGTGCAGACTCAGATAAGCACTGAGGGAATCTACATCCACCCCGGGATTGCAGATCAGTTCGTAAGATGCTTCCCTAATCGGCAGCTGATCTTGAACAAGGAATATGCAAGGCCACATGTAGAATAAATCATATGCCTTAAAAGTAGTAGTTAGGTCCCAGAAGCCAGTGCAAATATTCTCTGAAGATGCCTGATAGCATCTAGCTCCACCCTTGGCATCAGGATCCAGTGAACACAGCGGTGAGGGTGGGACCCAGAAGCTTGTTCCTGTGGTGCTTGTATGGACATTTGGAAGGTGCACTGACACGTTCTGTCCAGCAGCTGCTGCTGCAGGCTGGAAGATGAAGCGATCAAAAATAGAGAGCAGGCTCGCTGCTGAAATCGGAGAGTCCGCCCTTCTCTGCTGGGGTGAGCTGTGGAGAAAGCAGAGTTGACATGGAGGGGTCATCAACTCCGAAGCAAATGAGTGCCCACACCTTTGGATGGTGAAGGCTGTGTAGGCACCTTGCCCAGGGCTAAGGACTGCATTTAATTTCCCCCTCCAAACACGCCCCAGAGTGCAAAGTGTGCCAGCCACCTTAAGTCTCCTCTACACACACAGGGAGAGGCAGAGGGACCTCGTGTTGGCCCCTTTGTGAGCGGTGGCACACCACCCTGGGCAGCAAACACACACCCAGTGTGCAGTGCAGGGCACATCCCGTCCCATCCGCTGGCCAGACCAACCTCAGCATCAGGTAAGAGCTCAGGAGGATAAACCCTTTCCAACCCAAACCATTCTATGATTCTATGAAATCCAAGACCTGCTTATTGAAAGTCTCACCATGACTTGGCTGCCATGGGATTCAGCTTCCTTTGGGAGGGCTCCCCCTGCAGCAGGCATCTCCTCATACTTCTGCTCCTGCCACTCACTGAACTTCACGGAGTGCTTTGGGGTGTAGCTGGATAAATCTGTTGGAAAGACAAAGGTGACGTGAGCATTTCTAACTGACCCAAAAGGCCGCAGGATCAGGATCCCGGCAGGGACAGCATGGACGCTGCCCTTCTGCGGCTCCCTGTCCTGGTTTGAGACCTGTCCCCACTACGCCCCAGTTCTGCTGTCAGCTGGCAGAAGTCACCTCCACTGGCATCTCCACACGTGTAGAGCCCCATAAGGGGCTGTAGGAAGCTGAGAGGGTGTCAGACACCATCACTAACCCCCACGGTGCCACCACTAACCCGAGTTAACTGTATTGGGATGCACAGTGCTATTTGGGCATGGAATGTAAAAGGTGCAAGACTTGTCCTCCTCTGTTTCAGAAGCATGTTCTTCTTCCTCCTCCTCATCTTCTTCTGCCAGTGAGCTCTCTGACGGGTATTCAAACATGGTCTGCAAACTTGATTCATTGAAGGAGATCTTCATCTAGACAACAGCGAAGAAGAATTATTAGGAAGCAGCACAAGAAACCATTGATCCCAACGTTTGCTCTGGCAAAGTCCACCTCCTACCCCAGGGCTTTCCCCTCGGTTAAATGAGCCATCACATCCCACCTTTCCCGTGTGCCTTGTTGGATCTCTTCCTGTGACTACAAAGGCAAACAGCCCAACAGATGGGATGCAGTCACGAGGCTGAGAGGTCCGGAGTGCCTTGGGCTTTTTGCTCCGGCACACACTATCACTGTGACGCCCAGCAGCAGCAAGAGCTGCTGACATGTCCCTCGAGAGGTATTGGTGTGGCAAAGGAAGAAAGGAAACAACCTGCATGTTGGAAAGGCAACATCGCTACTGCCTGCCAACTCATCTGCGTACCCGTGCTCTAGAGAGTAGAAACATCAGTGACCAGGGCTACAGTTTTGGGAGGACATCCTGGCAAAAAGCTATTTAAGCTAGATAAAACCAGAGTTTACTACCAGAAGTGAGACGATGGAAGCAGCTAAAGGAGAAATGGTAATAGCGGAGGGAAAATACTGGGCAAGTGGGAGGTCCTTAAAGGTTCTGTTTTGAAAGTGGTTTTATTGGGTATTCTCACTAGTCACCTTTGCACAGTAACCATGAGACTGAGAAATGAAGATGACTCCAACATGGCAGTTCGTCAAGGGAAAACCAGAATTTTATGGATCATTCAGAAACCTGGAGAGCAACGCTAGACGTGGGATGATGACCAATCCTTGCTCTATGCCAAGTTCATCACCTGTGAATAACTAAGAATGAAATTTTTGGATTGGCTACATGACTGCAATCATCATTAAGATGCTGCTTAAATAAACCAAGAGTAGAGCAAGGTATTTCCACTGGTAATAGGGACTGCCTGGCCCTATCCTCCCTCTAATGCCCAGCTGGTAGTGGAAGGCAGCAACTGGACTCTCCTTTCTCGTCTCTGGGCTGAACAAACCAGCTCCCTCAGCTTCTCCTCATATGCCATTTTCTCCAGTCCCAGGAGTGCTTTGGCAGCCTCCACTTCAGCTTCTACATCTATCGTCTAGCAGGATGCCCAAACCCAGACACTCTAACTCCAGATGTGCTGTTCAGAGGAAAAGCTGAGGGAAGGGATTGTTCCCCCGCAGCCTTATGTATCCTAATCATTGTCTACCGTTCCGCTCAGAAGATCTGGTTACAAATCATCAACAGGCAAGAGGAGATTCAGTCTGTTCACACTAGTGAAAATGAAGGTTGAGAAAAAGCCTAACAGCTCTTTGTAAGTACACCAGGAAAATAAACACCAAGGAGCAGAGAGGAGCGGCTGATGCCAGCATACAACAGACAAACAAGGAGGGTAAGCTTGCCAGGAATAAATTTATGCCAAATGTAGGCAAGTATCTAGCCAAGGCAGATCAAGGTTCAGGAGCAGCTGCTTGAAAGGGTGTTGTGATCCTTTTACTTCTAACTACATTTAAAATTGAGTTAACAGAGATATGAACAGAATTAACAGGGCATGGGTGCTTGTGACAGGCAGCCCAAACTGAATAGTTCAGGAGATCTCTTCTGATGCTGAGTGAAGGTAACTGGCAAGAAGAAACTGCAGCACGTTTGCCCCACGTGCCATATCTGCAGTTTCCCTCACATACAAAACACCCTGAAGGCTGAGAACCGGCACATGGCCCCAAGCAGCTACCGAGCAACCACGAACCACACGTGCTGCCCAGACGCATGTGTTTCTTGCGACAGTCACCACCTGCATCTGCCCAGATGTTTCTTGCAACATCTCCTGCACACAGAGCACAGGTGTAATGCTGCTGCTACCAACGGGCTCTTCTGAGGCTGAACTTGCAAACCAGCAGCGAGCAGGAGCTGGCCCGCCACTGCATCGTCCTGAGCTGCCCACAGACAATGCATGTGGTAAGGGTTTTTAGGAGGAGCGCTCGGGCAAGACCGTGAGCATTGCACTGCTGCTTTTCAGAGAGGCAATGAGGGGAGCTTGAATTAAACCCAGGTAGCAGAACAAGCACCTAATGCCTCCTCTGCCCTGCAAATAAGCATGACAGAGCCGTGTGATACTCTGCCCGAGTCCACGCTGTACCCCAGACCTTCTCCATGCTCCCAAGAGAAAGGCTGGAAATAGCAGAGAAGGCAACCAGCTAGCTGCCTTTCCCCATTCCCTGCCCCAGCCCTAGCCAGAGCCACTCTGACCTTCTCCAGATGACACATGGGGAGAGGAATGATTATATGTCACAGAAAAGGGGTTGGAATAAAATGGCCCTGAAGATCAGAGCATCCCACTTGTTCCCTGAATTTCTCACCCTGGCTGCTGACCTAGATGCTCCCTGATCCGAGCCAGGCAGCGGAGCAGGCAGCGGCCGCTCACAATGCGGCCTCTGTGCTGCAGAGATGAGCCATGCTGCCAGGCATGAAGGCCACGAGGGTGGTGGTGCCCAGGGCTCCTGGAAGCTCGGACGCTATCCCGCAGCCAGAGGCTGCACACAGGCTGCTTCCCAGTGCTGGCAACTGCGCTGACTGGCAAGAAATGCTTGGCTAAATATGGAAAATAAAAGGGATGGGAGATATGTGCCTTGGTTTTAGAACTTAAGCTTGGGAGATAGAACTAAGTTTTCCTGGGTTTCTGCTATCAGGAGGAAATCTCCAAGAAAAATTACTTTGAGTCAAGTTTGGATCAAAGCTGCACATAGTGCAAAAGGAGAAAAATGGCCTCACCAGGGAGTAAAGCCAATGAGGAGACAGCAACCGAAATGGCCAGGAGACACCCCCATGCAGTGCCAAGGCAACGTGCCAACAGCCCAACCTAAGCCCTGAACTAAAGCAGCTCCCACCCCAGCTGCCCACAGCCAATGCCACCGGGGCCACACTTGCTCCCGGAGCTGGGCTGGGTGCCCTGCAGAACGTTTCTGGGGCATCTGCTGCAGGGAGTGCTGCAGGAGGCAGCGCTGAACTATTCCGAAAGAGCAATCATTAACCCGGGCAGTGCCACCCCCTCACCCGGGGTGAGGTCCTGCTGCAGCAAGCCCTGTGGTTAGGCCAGCACAGCCTCTGTGAAGGCTGACACCAGGCATGGCACGAGTGCACCGCGGTGCAAAGCCCACCCCAAAAACCATGTTGGCTTGCTCTACGGTAGCATCCCACCCCCCCATTCCCAGTGCATTGCTTCCAAGAAGCAGGAAGAGCGCAGTGGCTGCCCTGCGCTCAGCGCACCCAGGCAAAGCAAACATCGGAGCAACAACCAGGCACTGGCGCAGGGTCCGGCTCCACCTAACAGGCTCTGCACAAGCACCCCCACCCGCACACCCCCCAGGGCGCTCAGTCAACCCTGCCCACGCAGAGCGAGACCCCCCAAAGCAGCCCCGAAACACAAGGCGATAAGGCATGGGGTGGGTTCAGGGGAAGTACAAAGCCGCTCTGCTTGATCCAAGAGAAGATGGAGGGCAACTTATTCAGGCAAAACTAGGGGGCACAGAGGTCAACACACCTGCCTGAAGAAACCCTCTGAGCAGCTAAGGAGCAGAACTGAGCATTGTGCGTAGGGAACATGGGCAGGTTCAGTCCCAGGAACCAGCTAAAAATAAAAATCAAGAGCCCAGTATTGGCAGACAACAGATCTGCATGGCCAGCAGCACCTTCCAGGCCATCCAGCCTTTTACAGAAACTCAAAAGGCGACAGGGGTCACTTTCTTTATAAGTAAAACGTAACCCAGAAGAGCCAAGCACACTGGAGCCCAGCCAGAGAGTCATAGAATGGTTTGGGTTGGAAGGGACCTTAAAGCCCATCCAGTTCCACCCCCCCTGCCATGGGCAGGGACACCTTCCACTAGACCAGGTTGCTCCAAGCCTCACCCAGCCTGGCCTTGGACACTTCCAGGGATGGGGCATCCACAGCTTCTCTGGGCAACCTGTCCCAGGGCCTCCCCACCCTCTCCAGGAAGAATTTCTTCCTGATACCTAATCTAAACTCTGCTCATCCTGTCCCCGCCGTGGTTCCCCCACTTCTGCCTCAGCAGCAGCTGCCAGCTGTGGAAAGGAAGAATTTTCCACCCTTCAGCCTTGAATGTGTCACTATTTGCTCAACTGAATGTTCACCTAGAACCACGTCACAAAACCAAGGTCCAACCCAAACCTGTACATTAATACCCTGCCCGGCATCAGAGCCACACTGGGAAGAATAAGGCAGATTTTTCAGGGAATATGGTGCTGTTCAGCCACCAGATTCTCACTGCTATAGAAAAAATACTTTATTTGCTAGGAATTCAACAGTAATGAGTAACAGAGTACCCAGAAGCCGGGGTAAGTATTGCCCAATAAGCATAAATCTGCATAGTCACCCAGGGCTCACTTAGAAAATAAAGAGTCAACCTTGTTTGAGGGGATGCGTAAGGACGCAGCCTGCACCCAGACCAACAACCCAAGAGCCCCCATATGCAGAGACACACGAGCAACGAAAATAACCATTTTACAGAAACCACCCTGCGGCAGGAGCAGTGGAAGGCAGCAGACACCTCCTTGCCAAAAGCCGAGGTGGGAAAGGCTGCAAGCCCCAGCAGCGAATGAAAGAGCAAATACCCGATGGCTGCTCAAACCAGGGATGTCTCTAAGTCTCAGGAGCAAATCATGGGGTTCATCTGCATCCTCACTCCAGCAGCAATCTCTTTGGTGTGGCTTTTCTCTTCTCCACCCGCTCTCACGTTTGCTGCTTGGCAGATGTGGCAAAGCCAAAGTGATAATGTAGGGTGTTTTACACCTTTTGCAGGAACCTCTTTGGCAATCCAAATCCTCACCTTGTAATAGTAAGGGGGAACAAAATAGTTCTAGGCATTAAAGGGGAAAAAAAAAAAAAAAAAAATCACCCCACTATATTCCAGCCAGGAGAGTCAGTCAGCGCACCGATCCCCATCATCAACCAGCCTACAGCGGGGCTGAAGACGACGGAGCCCGTTTTCCCTCCCGCGCAGAGCGGCTGCCAACAGCCACCTCCCACACCCGCCACTCTCGCCGGGGGCTGCGCGGGGACCGTGGCCGGCTCC
>NW_010230422.1:10709-11008 GCF_000690775.1 Eurypyga helias
ACGGTGCCTCCAGCACATCCCAACCTGCTGCAGACTAGGTGAGAAGAGGGACGCAGCAATTTTGGGGTAATGTCATGCTGCTACCCAAGTACTTCAGAAGATCCAAACACCCAAGTAGCACCAGGGATCAATATTTGCTCTTTCCAGGTACTGATTTTCCTTTAACCATCCTCTCTCCCCAGGTAATACAATCCTGAAGTGACAAAATGAGGGGCTGCACTGACTCCTCAGGACCAGCACTGGCTGCTGAGGGCGATTTAAAGCAGCGTCTCAACTCCTGGTCAATCAAAAGCCTCCTC
>NW_010230422.1:11067-17020 GCF_000690775.1 Eurypyga helias
GGAGGGATTGATACCTCTGACCGAAGAAGCACACACAGAAGTCTGTTTTGAAGAAAAATCACCTTGTGCTGTGCAGTCTGACACTGAGCTGTGCTATGTTTGTCGCTGCACTGCTTACCTAAGGATTTGCTCAGGGAGACAAAAACACAAGACATCCCACCAGGCAGAGTGACCTGCAGCAGGACAGCTGGGAGCGCGTTAGGAAGCCTGCCGACGCAGAGCATCTCACGGGCATTGGCGTGAAACAGCCCCCGAGCCGGGCAGGAGAGCGCCGCGAGCACCAACACCCAGCTGGCAGGGTGGTGGGGGCTCTGCCCAGCTGAGCTCTGAACACAGAACAACCTCCCAGCTTCACACTGCCATGGGATGAGAGGGAGGGTCCCTACACAGACACAGAACTGCTTGTGAGGCTGCAAACAGAGGGCAGAAGCAGATATTTTATGGTGTACAAAGATCCCCAAAGGGTTTACCCTGGGCTTTCCATCTGACCCTTCTCACAGATCAGCAGTTTTGGTAGAAGGAGGTGGAAGAGCAGTTCATGAACTGCATACCTCTGCCGGGACCTTTGTTTTTTCACTGCGACCTGCAGGGAATGAATGACCTAGGCAACTCCCATGCGATGCGAATCTTTCAGAAAATGAGCTATTTCCTAGCGGTTAGCAGTGAGCTTATCTACATGCCTGTACTTGTCCTGAAACACAGCCATGTGTCGGCCCAAATTGTTGAATACCTCCAGGAACAACCTCCATGTGGACAGCCTGGAATAGTACCCTGGGGGCTGCAGTCGAATCAGTGTATTATCAAAGCATTTGCTATCATTCCGGAGAAGATAAGGAGCTTGTGTAGCTCTAAAGCCTTTCCTGGTCGCAGGAAGAAAGGATTTTTCCCTGACAGGTAACCCTAGGAACGGAGGGGACTTGGTTCCTGTATTGCTATGGCTGGAGCGGCCTAAGAATGCCCAGAAAACTGCACATGGCACTTCAGAAATGTACTTTCCTGTCGCTCTGTACAAAAAGAAGAGTTTTGGGACACAAGAATTGGCTGCTCCACCACAAGTTTTTCCAAGAAGTATTTCCTAAGAGTAACACTGAGTTCTGCTCAACTACTACCTGCATCACAGTTCGTTACCGAGCAGAGCTAGCGGCACCGGGGATTTACAGCAGTAGCGTGTCAAGGAAGCACCCTGTTGCTGGCAAAAGAGAGGTTGCCTCCAGGATGGCACCCCAGCTCCCAAACCACAATGCAAAACAAGAAAGTCTCCATTTACAAGACAACCCCCAAAGCCAGCTCTGTGTAATCAATCTGCTGAAGCACATGGCAGGTAGGAGCTATGCATGGAGATCCGAAATATTAAACTCCTCATAGGAGACATGGGGAAGTTTCAAATTCCTGATGAGAAGTGACAGGGTAGGGACAGTCCCGGAGAGCAGCAGAGGGCAGGCAGCTCTGTTAACTCTTCCCTCGACTGTGTTGGAGAAGAGATTCCAGCACCCAAACAACCGCGGGGCAGTTGGAGTCCCAGTCTGACGGGGTACAAAGCAGCTATTCACGCGAGCAGCCCTGCGTTCCCTTGCACATCTGCAGAGAGGGGAGCCAGAGCCTTCCATGGTTTAACAAGCAATTCAAATATCACTCACTTGGCCCATAAGCATTGGAGAGATCTCCCTAGATACACAAAACAACGCTCGACTGAATACACACAGAGAGCAGGCACAAGCAAGATACAATTAGTGTCAAGACTTGGTATCTTCATGAACAACACTCAAAACTCCCCAGCAGCAGAGGATTCTGCTTTACAAGCAACTCTGAGCATACCATTTGTGGCTACGACGCGGCGCTGGGAGATGCCGCCCACAAACATTTCTGTGCAACAGCGTCTGACCAAAGCAGTCTGAAAAAACACCTCGGTTTGGCTGGAATGGGACAGATGGAGCATCACTTCCCAGGAAATATGGGGAGGCTGGAAACAGAATGACCTCCCACCCTGTCAAGGAGCTCCTTTGAGACTTAAGGACCAACAGGCCTCAGTGATGTGAGCAGTATTTGCTGCTCAACAGAGTTCATGTCCCTCTTGCCCTTTGGTACTACTGATACGCAAAGGATACTTCCTGGAAGAGAAGTGACTAAGGGAGCGAGTTCGCCACGAGGCTTATGGATACGCCCTCAGACCTGCGTTTTCACTAGCTGCAAGCTACACCATTTCCATGCGCACGCAAGCGTTTTGGCTCTCGATGTCCGAGGCCTTTCCTTCTGCTTGCCTCTAGTCCTTCGAATGCTGACCAAGCAGCAGCTCCGTCCTGCCAAGTCCCCAAGGTCATCCGAAGGGGATCATCAGAAAACATCAGCACCAAGTTCCTTCAGTCCAGATTTTCCCAGGATGTTTGTGAAGCTTCTGTGTGATACAGCTGCTTCACGTGACTCTTCCTGCACAAGCCGCCCAAACAGCAGTCCCGCTACAGCCTCACGGCATACCCACGTCCCACGGCCGTCACGGGGAAGAGCAGGGATGGCCCAGGAGGGGAGCGAGCACAACCCCAAAGGTGAAGGAGATGCTGCTGCAGCAGCTCTTACCGAGTTTCCTTTACTGCCACCGAACCTGGAAACTAAACATTTTAATTCTTCCTACCATTTCCCACATGTAACACAGACAAGCAGGGCTTCTCCTTAGCCAGTCTGAGCGCGCACTTCCTCAGCTCTTCTCAGGAGCCTGGAAAAAGCAGCGTGGGGAGGAAAACCCAATCCCAAGGCAAGCGGAATACTTGTGATGGAGGGAAATTATAAACCACCTCCAATCTGGTCCACAGATTAAGGAAACCAATTAAGATAACGCTAACTGTAAGCCGTGTGATCAGAATTCAGAGCGCAAAGCACTCCAAATCTCCTCTGGAGCTCTGGGGCAGGCTGAGCCCTGGGCATGTCCTAACCAGCTTCAAAGGCAAGCCTGGCTCTTGCGTAAGAGTTTCTATTTTAGCGCTTCTGGCCCGTTCCTGTGCTGCCAACAGCGGCAGGCAAGCAGGGGATGGGAGGGGGGGAACAGGGGCAATTTGGGAGCAGCTCAGGCTGTTGCTGTGGCACGAGGCAAAGTATGGGAGCGGCGAGGCCACAGAGATCTCAGTTGCAGAAAATTTCCCACTACGGAGATGCGATAAATGTGACTCACCTGCCCTGCTAGGGGTTTAGGACAACAAGGTACCAGCACTTCAAGGAGCTGGCAGGCAGCGGGGAAACAAAACCCGACCTACCTCCCCACCGACAGCCTCAGGCGCAGCTTGTGAGGTGGTTTAAAAATTGTAACCACAACAAGATCCTGATTTCTAGAGTCTTCAGCCGTCAGCGTCGCAGACTGAGACTCAGCAGAGTTGGAAAAGGACAGGGCAATTGCACCGTCGGGGCGAAAGAGCCCGCTCACGGCTCGTGGAAATCACCTCCGCAGGGAAGGGCCACGCCTGATCATCCAGACAGGGATTTTCTGAGCAGGACTTGTCACTGCTGACCTCATCCACCAAAAATTCCATACATCCACGACAGATAGGTACTACAGCTCCTCCTTAAAGATGGCAGACGTACCTGCCCCAGGAGAGAACAGCCACAAACAGAAAACAGAGCAGGAACACGCAGCTCTCAGGAGCTAAATAACACAAATCTTTGTCCTGACCCCTCCAAAACACAGAGACAAGGGAACCCAAGTAATTTTTGCAGAGCGGTTTTTGCTTCTACCACCAGGTTAATTTACTTGTGCTGTACATTGCAAAAAAATACTTCAGGCAGTCACCAGTATTTAGGTTCCACACTGTACAAACTTGCTCCAAACAGGTCTGGGCAATAGCTGTAAGTGTTCACCCCTGCCAACATCCCGAGCCTACAGCTGGGTCTCACAGGAGACCATCTCCAGCAGAATTGAACCAATGGAACGCGACAGAGCAAGACGTTCACCAGGTCAGAACAACAGACCTGCTGCCCAATCCTGCCCACGATGAAAAGCGGAAGGATGTTCAGAATCACTGTTAACAGATATTTAGGTGGGTGTTTGGAAGCCATGTTCCATCACTACACAGCTCAGAACGTTAGAAGATGGCCATGCTACAGTCCAAGCAGCCTGGAACTTTTTGCAGTTCAAGCTGAAGCCGAACATCTTTGAAGACAATTTCACGAAGAAGCAGGAAGCTTTAGACTCCAACTGTTTGGATCCCACCAACCCTGTTCTTGTAAGCCTTGTTCACACAAGGCTGCAGCTCACCCCCCAGCACTCAGCAAACTGCCACCTGTACAGCAAACAACATTAGAACCATCAACAACCTGCTGTCTGTTGGCTCCCCAGTCCTGCTGGTCACAGGACTTTGGGTGGCCTGGCCAGTCACCTCTCCTGCAGGGTCCCCAAGAGGTGCAGGTCCTGGAGAGGACAAACATACTGTGACTTGGGATGAACTCCAGGAGTGACAAGACATAAGAAAGCAGCACGGTCTGGGCAAATTCGGTACACACAGGATCTTCATGGCGGAGTCCAGCCTCCAGCAAGATGAGAGCACGAAGCCTGACAACAGACGACAACGTCGCAGGATGCCAGCCAGCTCGGCAGCTTGCAGTCCTTTCCAATCACTTGCTCCAACATGCCAGTCACATGTTTTGCAGAAACCTAGATTTCTATCTCACTGACAACCTTATTGTACGTTATTCTGGCATGTAACCAAACCAAGACTGATCCTTGTCAGCTCAGCCGAGCTAGGTTTTATCCTCTGAGATCCCAGAGATCCACATCCTGCAGCAAAGCCTTCCCTTCCTCCCGGGGCTGCTCAGGCTGAAGTGTCTTTACTACTTCTGTAATGTCAGAGTACGAAGACGAGCACTGAACAGAGGTCACCAACAGCGCTCTGCATCCTCTCCCCCACTCCCTGTGTGGAATAAAGGTCAGTGGAGCTCCTTCCGCTCCTGCACACGTATCCTGCCCTCACCGTCGGCTCAACCAGCCCCCTCCCGCAGCTGCCGAGCGCTCCGCTTCAAACCCAGTGCACCCGTTCAAAGCCACACACGCTCGCTCCGCTTCCAAACTGAGGTCACCCCCCCACTGAACCAACTGCAATACTGCTTGGAGAGCTCCAGAGAGCCACGGAGTAGATGAACAGTCCTGGGAGCATCCTACTGCCTTTCGGAAGACAAGAGCTCAAACCCCCCACCCGTGGGCAGCCCAGTCCCCGGGATGAGCATGGTGGTGGCTCTGCCCTCCGCCTGCGCATCTTGGCCATGTCCCATCGTGTACAACCCCATGTGCACCTTCATGTACAACCCCACGTGCACCTCCACAGCCCTGGGCGAACGGCGACTGACCCACCGCAGCAGCTCGGGTTGCACAAGATTGCTGGGAACCCATTTTTCATTCCCAGACAGAAACAGCATTTTTCTCTCCCCTTCATCAGCTCAAGATACAGCTCCAACCCCAAAACAAACAGCTGTTTCACATATTTGAAGTGTCTGGAAGGAGCAATAATGCTATTTTTCCTGAAAGGCCTTGAACCCAGCAGCGTCCCTCAGGTCACAGCGAAGCCACGCGTCCTGCCGTCGCTGTGGGCAGCTGCACAGCCCAAGCAGGGGGCTGCAGCCCCCTCACGCAGACCAGGGCAGCGCTCCCACCCTGTCCCAGCCATCCTCCCGCTCCAAAAAGCCACGGAGGACGTGGACAGAGTCGGCTCCATGTTGCTGGCATCTCTACCATGGTCAGGCAATCAGTGGCCTGGAAGGGGATGGAAAAGGGAGGCAGAATTTCCACATTTGAAGAAAAACACAATTTGAATCTCACGAAACAATCCGTCCGACTGCCGCGACCGCCTCTCTCCCGCCTAATAAATCATTAGCCCTGAGTGCAGGCCCAGACACCCGCCCACCTGCAGGAACGTGGCATTTCCAGGCTGTGCTAGACCCGCTGCTTATCCTGCCCCGCTTCCTGCTGGCATTAGCAAGC
>NW_010230422.1:17051-20093 GCF_000690775.1 Eurypyga helias
ATGGTGTTTTCCCAGTCAAAGTTTCACTAAGCAGCACTTTCTTGGGCCTGCAGCATACTTAGAGACCCTTCAGCAAACCCCAGGCAAGGTTTGGGGAGGCAGATACTCAGCAGGAGGTGGGCTCATCCAGCACATCTGCCTGGAGAGAATCACCCCAAAATACCCAGGTCACTGAAACCAGCATCAGGTTTGATTTTGATACCCACAAAAGAGAAAGGGATGGTGGTTTTACCAAAGAACTGCAGCTTCCAGCTCTCAGGAAGTGTCTGCTGCTGCCCAAATTCAGGCCAAAAGCAAGTTTCTGAAAACCCTGACATCTACAAAGCAGAACCCTTGTTTTTGGCCGGTTGCTTTGGCAACACACAGCGATCTCTTGGGAAGAAACCAAGGAATGTGTCCTAATACTGGCTCCTTCCTTTTCAGGCATGAACACTCAGCCTTATTACCCAGAGTAAAAGCCACAAACATCCTCTAGGTTAAGAGTAAACAGAAATCTTTCCATTTGCTACAGCATCAACATCTAGACCCCGGCTACGAAGTCTAACTCCCTGCTTGCCACCCCTAGCAGGAAGGGAACTGAAAGAAAACCTGGTGTTTCTCCCACTACATTGCCACATTTCATTTTACCCAGAAACTTGTGTCTCCACTACTTCTCCTTAAGCTGGATCTTATTTTTCCGAAGGGTCCCCATTTGTTTCAGTTCCTCTGTCTTTTAGCATCTCTCTTCTCAGAAACTAGATCTCTATGCGAGTTCTGAGGCAGGACATCCCCCACACGTAATTCCTAGCAGTTGGGTATGGATCTTGCAGTACTTGGCGCGCTTCCCCTTCAGAGCGCAGGCGGAGTGGGACAGTTAAAGCGACTAAGCTGCTAAGAACCCAGGCGGGGAATCTACGTGACCTGCCCAATGTCACACAAACCCCACACTGAACAGCCAAAATGCTTTTTAACCAATTTCAAAGAATCACATGGCATTTTAGGTTGGAAAGGGACCTCTGGAGGTCTCCAGCCCAAACTCCTGTTCCAAGCAGGTCTGACCCGGCCCAGTTGCTCAAGGCTCTCCCCAGGGAAGTTTCAAACAGCTCCAAGGATGGAGATGCCACTAATTCTCTGGGTTCCTGTGTCAGTGGTTGACCAACCTTAAACAATTCAGCTGCTGTACTAGCCTTGTCCTCATCTCCCTCCCTCTTTTTTGTACTGTTAAGGAAGGCTTCCACTGCACACCATGCAATTGCTTTTGCTTACTTGAGGCTTTATTCTTTCACCAGCAAGGCAACTCCCTCCGCAGCACTGCCCTGCACAGAGAGAGCAGCTCCCCTGCTGCATCAGAAGCCAGGCTTATCCAAGAGCCTGTGTCCCACAAGGTCTCCTCTGAGGTTTCTGCTCCATCTTAAGCATACCCGTAGCTGTAACACACACGCCTGATTTGGGGTAAATCCAATTAATACCCCAAACTGAACCAGGCAAAGCCAAGGAAACAGCTGGAATGAGTGCAAGCCAGCAGGTATTTAAGCAGCAGAACAATTCCAGCCTGATCAAGTATTTCCCTATAGAAGGACAAGGAAAAAAACGCAGGACCACTGAGCAAGAATCAACACTCCTGCTTATTTGCTTATTCTGGATCTGACGGTGCTCACGCTCCAGATCTCACACCTGCATTAGTCACAACCAAGTTAATACAGACTGCGCGCTCCTATGAAGGAATTTAACGACGTCAAGCCAGGAGGAACAGCACTCCCTGCCTCCCTCTGAAATGAGATGCACCCTATTCAAAGGATTTCCTCAAATTATAATGCTCAGTGCCTCAGGCACCCATGCGGATTCAGTCCATCAAGTATTTAGTTGCATTTAAGTAACGGAATGTTAAACAACTCTTCCCACTGTGGAAAAACATGTCACGTCGCAGACCTAGAAATCGGGATCTGTCACCTGGGCGTGCTGCTTGCCGAGCTGAACAATCCACACCTACTCTTTCAGCATGACTGGGTCTTCATCACACCCAGGTGCGTTTCACCACGCCACGCAAACATTCCTTCTCCAGGCTCACAAGGATCTGGGATCCCACGCCGCGAGAAAACCTGGCGTTTGCTCCAAAGACACGTGGAGCGACTGACACGTCGCAGATGTTCAGGGATGTAGCGGCACATCCAGAGCCAGGTGGTACAATCCTATCAAAGGAGTTTAGTGGGTGCTGATCTCTTTCTGCTTAATAGAGACCTAATTCTTGAGCTTCTATCAATAGATCAGTCACGCGGGGGAGACGCGCTGCCCACCCAGCTGTGTCCCCAGCCGGGCAGGGACCACGGGTCAGCACGTCCCACACCCGCCAGACACAGCGAGCAGAGCTAGAGAGCGGGCACCTCCACAGCTGCCCAAACCGCGCCACTCACCCTCATTTTCCAACTCCCCAAAACGTTCTACTTGCCGCTGTCCTACCTCCAAGAAGCGACTGTGGGAGAGGCCCTGCAGTTACCCCGGGTCACATCCCACCCTCATCTACTCAGTGGAACAGCACCCAGTGCCCCCGCCCTGCGGGCAAGAGGGCCAGAGAAGCAGTGCCCATCTTCCCACCCGCTGCCTGACGGAAAGACAAGCCACAAGTATCCCAGGCTACTTCCCGCCTGGCTGTTCCGTGCAGGACTGCCCCAGGCCGTTACCTTCTTGCGGCGGGAGCCCGTCTTGCTCATGCAGGACCTCTCCAGGGACAGGTACCCCCCGATCACCTCGATCTCGTTCACCGTGGGGTACCGCTTTTTGTGGGCCATCCCGGCTTGGGGCCCGTCAGCGTTCTCCACGGCTTTGCTTTTTCCTTTGCTCTCCTCCTCATCCTCCTCTTCCTCCCGCTGCGGCCTTCCGGTGGCATCCGCAAGAGCCTGCAGCCCCGAGGCCACGGGCTTCCTTTTGGGCACGACAGTGAAGGTGCTGCCTCCCCGCTGGTGCGGGGCGGAGTGCGGTCTGTACAGGGGCACGGAGGAAAACTCCATCTCCGGGGCAGGGCCAGCTCCTCCGGGCTGAGCCGCCAAGCCCCCCGTCCTCACGGCC
>NW_010230422.1:20111-20459 GCF_000690775.1 Eurypyga helias
CCCGCTGTCCGGCTCCACGATGTCATCGATGTAAGTCACAGGTACCAACGGATCCGGAGGCGCCGGCGGGGAAGCGACAGGCTCTTCCTGCTGCGGGGTGGAAACTCGCAGGGGCTCCTTCAGCGCCTTCTCCGGGGAGGTGGGTGGTGGCCCCGGCCTGGTGCTCTGGGCTGGGGGCAGAGCCGAACCCTCCCGGCGGGGCACGAAGAGGAAGGAATTGCGTGAATTCAGGCGCAGCTTGGCCAAGGCCTGGGCCTGCAGGTCGTGGGCTGGGATGGTGGCCAAGTCGGGCTTGGGGGCCGGGTGGATTTCGAAGGAGCCTCCGGCCCGGGGGGCAGAGGCGGAGAG
>NW_010230423.1:0-2378 GCF_000690775.1 Eurypyga helias
CTGGGTGGGCTTTAATGTCCCTCCCGGCCCAAACCATTCCATGGCTCTAGACACCATGCACCTGGCGGTACCAACCGCTTCCTAATTCTGGTCGTGACATGCCGAAATCACTGCAAAGTGGAGTACCTGGGGAACCTCATGTTTCACCGTAAAAGGCGTAGCTCGCGGAACGCCTTCCTTTTCCGAACGACTACGCAGCTACTGACCCCTAAAACTGCGCTTTTGAGACCTCGCTCTCCAAGAACCGACCCCCCGTTACCCGCGTTACGCACCCCCGTTCTGCCCCCGAGGACACGGATTTCGTCCCGAAACACCCTTCTTGCAGCTTCTGTAAAATTTTAACATCGTTCTACAGCGTCTGCGACAGGAACCCGTCGAAGGGAACGCCCACAGCAGCGCGCAGGCGACGTGTCCTCTCAGTGCTGAACCTGGAACGCGGCGACAGATTTTTCCTGCACGCCCTCCCGCTGCGGAAAACGGCCCGTTCCTGAGGCACCGGTGTTCCTTTAAGCTGAATTTGGGGGGTTTTATCTAGGGTCACCCAAGAAGCCCTGCGCTCCATTCGCATCTGCTACTGGGTAATGGTTTTTTTTTAACCAAACTGGAAACGTGTGGTTGTGGGAGAAGCAACTATTGGCTTTTATTCTCCAGCAGAATGAAGGAAAATAAAAAAAATCACCTCAGTGATTCCCACTTCACATAACTTCAATACAGGGAAGGAATTTTCCGCAGCTGCAGGGGTTGTACCAATAAAATGTACCTTTTTATCCTGAAAATCAGCGAATTAAGAGTCCCCAGCTGCCGCGGTCCAAGTGGGATGCGGTCAGCACCGGCGTGAACAGCGCGAGGGAATCCCTTCCGCGTCAGCTGAGGAGGAGATCTTGGTCGGGCCTTTTTTCCTCTCCCCCCCATCCCGTAATTCCCAGGCGGGCGAGCAGCCCGACGCATCGCCGGTTGCCATGGCGCGCGCGTGCCGCGACAGCGCAGACGTCAGGATCAGAGCCATCATCCGACCATCTCCCGATGGTAAAACCTATCTCCTCACAGACAGATCCTCGGAGGACAAGGTGGGCGAAGGAGAAGCCTGCGGAAGTAACCGGGATGGTGGTGTTTTAAGTCACATCTTTGAGTCACCCGGCTCCCGAGGCCCTGCCATACCGCTGGTAACTCTACCGGGGGCGAAGGCAAAAATAAAACTGACCACACTGGGGACTTGAAGATTCATGAAAACAGAATTACTCTACCCTCTCCTATCCACTGATTGTGGGAAAACAAATTGTCTAACCCAAAAAACATGTAAATGGATAAATACCCGAGCCTAAATCTGACACATACCGCCCCCCCCCGACTTTGTGCCGTTCCTCGTGATGACTCAAATGCCATCACGGTTCAACCACGGCTCGGCGAGTTAGAAGGTCGCCCAGAGAAGCTGTGGATGCCCCATCCCTGGAAGTGTCCAAGGCCAGGCTGGATGAGGCTTGGAGCAACCTGGTCTAGTGGAAGGTGTCCCTGCCCATGGCAGGGGGGTTGGAACTGGATCATCTTTAAGGTCCCATCCAACCCAAACCATTCCGTGATTCTATGATTCCAAGACAGCTGCCCATCTGCCGGAACGCAGACGGACAACGCGCTTCTCCCCTGCGCGTGAGGAGCATCGGTGCCGGGGGGATAAGGGGAGGATGCCGTACAGCCACGGGCGGCCAGGCAGGAGCGAGCGTGGCTGAGGTAATGACGGAATCCGGGTAACAGCCGGCGGGCGGAGAGCACCGTTTGAACAGTCCCCCTCTCCCTCCGTCCCGCACTGGGACGCGGTCGAGCGCAGGAAGCGGGAGGAACAGCTCCCCCGCAGCGCCGCGGGGGACCCACCGCCGAGCATCCTCACCGCTTTTCCCCCCCCCAACGCTGGAATTCAACCCCGGCAACGTACGGGCTCCGCTTCCAACCCCGCGGGGGGTTGCCTGGTGAACATAAAGGCTACGGGTTTTCCCATCAGACACGTCCCCGGCAGGACCCGAACGGATCCCTGCCGCCGAGAATTCCACGGAACACGTGGATCCCGCTCTGTGGAAACACACATCGGCCTCTTTGGGTCCTGCCCCGAATCCTATCGCTCGGTCCCACAGCAAGTGCATCATCTCCAGCTTCCTACCGCCCGCTTCCGTTTCCGTAGGCTCCATCCCTATGGTAGGAGACCTAGGGAACAATTTGCAAACCTAGAGGGAAACCGCAAGGCAGACGGCCCGAGCGGGAAGGGGAACAGGCATGCAGAGAGGTGTCAGATGTGAACGATTCCGCTAAATCCGCTCCGGAGCGGGAGGAAAAATCACGGGCAGAGTTAATGGGTCAGAGAGCATTCTCCTGTGCTGGAAAACATGGGA
>NW_010230423.1:2405-4549 GCF_000690775.1 Eurypyga helias
AGCGTACTGCCACAAAGCCAGAACACGTGATCCAGCAAGTACCTACGGAAGCTGCTGGCTTCGGGAACAGAGAAACTCGGGTAAGGTCAGTCCGTGAATCGAAGAAGACGCCGCCTCCTACATCCCAATAAGCAAAAAAATCACACACTACGTATTCCCGCCCCCCCGGCAGTGGGGGAACACCATCAGGACGAAGAGGGTTGACACACATCGCTCTTATTTCGTACGTGCTGGCACCTCCCGAGACCAGGAGCGTTTCTTCCTTAAAGGGGGAAACCGAGAGCCGTAACCCAGACGTTTTAAACCTTCCGGATGCCTCACAGATAAAACTCTGCTTAAGCTTCGGACGTCCCTTCCCCGTTCTCGTGCGGCTGCAGCTGTTCTCTCTCTTGTTCTTCCTGGGGGGGTCTCACACGTTTGAAAAAGCCCATCTGTGGTTTGGAGGACAATAAAAGAAACGGCATTGGGATTTTCAGCGCACAGATGCGGTTTTTTTTCCACTCTCCTGATCAGATCTTAACCGCTCAGTCACTTGATTCCCTCCGCTACTCTTCTTCCTTACTTTGGAGCTCCAGAGCCAATAAATATCAGCTGAAAACTTAATTTGGCACCACCACACATGTCCTTTTACTCAACTTCTTCCCGACAAAGCTGGCAAGTTTTTACCCAAAGACCAACCAAAATATTCCTGCGGTTACGACTCGAAAAAATACCTCAAAATTAGGGAAACCCACACAAATCGCCCCCCAACGCCATCCTTACCCTGTACATAACGAACACGAGAACGGCCAAGAGCAGCAGTCCCGCCAGGACGGCCAGAATGATGACCCACACGGGCACAGGCATGGGCTGAGGTTGGATGCCCCACGTAATGTTGGTAGTCACCTAACGGAAAACACAGCGAGTCAGGCGTCGCTCGGCCGGCACCCGCCCGGCTCAGGCGCTTCAAGTCCTAAATATCCCGCTTCGACGGTGCGGAAAGTCATCTGAAGCCACCATCCAGCACCTTTTCTCTCCTGTGGGAGCCAACAGCTGCGGATTCGTAGTGACATCAAGGCTTCGCTGCCCCCAATACAGTAAGGTTTTCAAAGGAAATGAAAACAGCGGTTTGGGGGTTTGGTTTGGGGTTTTTTTGGTTTGGTTTGGGTTTTTTTCTTTGTTTTGGTTTGGTTTTGGGGGTGGGCAGGGTTTGGGTTTGGGGTTTTTTTGCAGGCAGTGACACCGTGGTAACACGTGTTCGGTAACGCTTGATCATTTTCAGTAGGACTGTAGGAATCGGGAAATGTTTGGGAATTAGAGAAAAAGAATTCAGGCCTTTTCCTCTTTGGTTTGTTTGTTGGGTTTGGGTTTGTTTGTTTGCTTGGGTTTTTTTGTGGGTTTGTTTGTTTGGGGTTTTTTGTATGTGTTTTTTTGTCCCAAACCACAAACCCCGGGGTTTTTTAGGGTTTTCTTCTGTGGTTTTGGGTTTTTGTTTGTTTTCCTTAGAGGGCAGTATTCCTTAAAACATAAAAATCAACTCCACAAAGCTTTGGAGAGAAAAAAACCAGTTAATAATACGCATTAGAAACCATATTAAAAAAAAAAACCCAAACCACAAACCTTTCGAAGCCCTTTCTTAGGACCAAACTTTTACTTTGGGCAGCCCAACCAAATGGCCTTTCCCCTCCTTCCTGCTCGCACCCCGACTCCTTTTCCCCCCGACACCCTCTAGGGCACGGCCGGCCGTCTTCTTCCACATCCACATCGTCCCGCATCCCGTGTAATAACGGCCCGTTATTCAAGCCCAAAGTGCTACCACAGCAGGAGAACATGCTCAAGTAATTTCTCCAACAAGAACGACCTTAACAAGAACATTAAGGCCTGTCCTTTTTTTTTTTTTCTGTTTTCAGTTAAGTCTTAAAAGCTCCAAATATTGTTAACTCGAGTTTTAGGTCAAAAAAAAACCCCTTGGTTTACCCTCAATTGTATGTGTAGAACTGAAATATGTGAATCAGATGTTTGATAAAATTACAGGTACATCGAGACACGAAAAAGCTACTTGACAATCAGTGGTTTTGTGTTAATTTTGAAGTAATTCTGTGCAGTAACAAGCTGGCTGTAAACGACTTACTACTGTAGAATTGTGGATGTCTTCAAAGGAAAGG
>NW_010230423.1:4594-5583 GCF_000690775.1 Eurypyga helias
GGAATAGGAGTGATTCTGATTTTCCTTCTGGAAGAAAACCCAAAATTAGTATTGCCCATGGATACAAAAAAAATCACTTCATGTTTCAGAAGCAGGGACAGAATATTGAGGGTCACTCACATTCATGAAAGTTTGGGTCCAAAGGCGTGATTTTAAATACAATATTGCACTCTTGCCCCTTTCCAGGTGGCCAACTTGACAGACTATCTTCAAACAATCAGCAGTTCCACAGCCCTGCACGTGAAAACGGGAAGGAAATTCCAAATGTGAAAGGATCCGGGGAGTCGTTACGAGCATTACTGGACTCATGTTGTCCTGCTTTCCCGGCCCAGCCCCACAAACTCTTCAGATGGGTTAAATAAATCCTAATACGGGGTCATGAGCGTTCCCCGAGCGTGCATTCAGAAAGACGCTACGTGAGCTACCCGAATCCCAAAGGTGATGAGCTGGGAGCAGCTCTACGGGATGCACTCTGAGCCAACCTATAAACCGTACTTAGGCCTACAGGAGCCCAACAGGCCTTTGTTGACCACATTCCCGCTAAAATCCACCAGGCAGTATCGGTGCCGAACCATCCGTATTTCGGGAAGAAAGCAGAAGCAAAACAAGGCTTCATTTCATAACTGCGATCTTAGCTTTTGTGAAGTGATGCCTCCTCTCACGGCGCTTTCATCTCCGCGATAAAACAGACCCGGAACGACACGACCGACGGATGAAGGCCGGCGCTTACCAAAGTCTGCACGTCTCCTTCGATGGCAGCTACGTCCCTCCGGCTGACGCGGTGCTCGTGATTATCTTCCCTGCTAAGCGTTTCGTTCCGATCATCGTCTTTAGAAGCAGAAACCTAGGATACACCAAGGAAACCCAAATGATAAGTGGAATCACGGGATGGTTTGGGTTGGAAGGGGCCTGCAAGCCTATCCAGTTCCAACCCCCTACCCATGGGCAGGGACACATTCCACTAGACCCGGTTACTCCAAGCCTCAACA
>NW_010230423.1:5713-8728 GCF_000690775.1 Eurypyga helias
CCCCTTGTCCTGTCACTACAGGCCCTTGGGAAAAGTCCCCTCCAGCTTCCTTGTAGCCCCCCCAGGCACTGGAAGGTGCTATAAGGTCCCAACGTGCCACGCACACGTCCAGGCAAAGCCCAGAGTATGTTTAACCAACCATTTCAGTAATCCCTTCGAAATTCCCGGTGTAAAACTACAAATTTATGTACGGCTTGTCCTCCCCGTAACAAATGTGGGTGAGAAAACTTACCAGAGAGCTGTAAAAAAAAATGTATCCTCACAAACAGGATGGGAAAAACGTGGGAAACCTGTATATCTTCACCAAAACTGCTCTCTGATTATCCAACACAGGAGTAACTTTCGTTGCTCCACCCGTGGAATACCTTCCCTTAGCCTTTTTAGACACCTGTTTGCTTGAATTCTTCCCGAACTGGCATACTGATTTTTACCGCTCGTTCTGACTCTCAGAATTCAGCGCTCCGCTCTCAAACTAGCCGGGTTTTCCCCGCTGTGCCTTTGTCTAGTCCAACTGAGGGCAAGGGACGCGTCTTCTCCCCGCTGCTCCCCAAACTCTGGGTTTTGCTGGCAGCGGTAACACACTCCTAAGCCCCGCTGAACCACCCTTAGTGACCCCCGTGGCATTTGGGGGAGGGTCTGGATAAATAAGCTGGTAGTAGAAAAAAAAAAAAACCCAGCGCTACTTTCTTCCAAGAAATACATCCCAGAAAATTCATACGCACGGCCCAGAAGCGTCTGGAATGGTGGGTTTTGGTTTTTTTTCATGACCACATTCAACATAAATCCATTGCTTTGGGCTTGGAATTCCTACGGTTTCTCTTCAAGGAGCTAAAAATAAACCATCCACAAACTAAACAAACCAACTCCAAAAGAAACAAATTTTTCCTTGGGTTGGCAATCTACCTTTTCCTTCCCCTTCCCCCGGCGGACACACTGACAAGTACTATCAACCAGCACAGTCTTCTTCCTCAGCCACAGACGAAAACCCAGCGGAAGGCATTCTCAGGGATGCGGGTACTCGGAGCGTGTTTCCAAACCCAACGTACTTCGTCCCACCCAAACAACAAGAAAAGTCCCGCTGACCTTAATTTTCAAGGGATTGATTTCCATATCCGAAGTGCAGTTCATGGGACCGTCGATTTCATACTGGACGATATACAACAGCGTGTGGTTTTGGTATTTGTAAGGCCACTGCAGAGTCATCATCACCTTGCTGAAGGCACTCGGGCCGTTGTTTCTCAGCTGATGACGGAAACAAAGTCAACAGATGTAAAAAACCCCAACGCTTCTTTGTCAGCGTGCGTACCGCCATCGTGAGCCTCGGCCATCCTCCCGCTACCCCCTACTCCCCTACCCGGAAGTTTCTTTGGATAAACGCTCTCTGAAGACCTAGAACAACACTGAGCTGTTCTTCTTCACACAGCTCTCTCAAGGAGTTCTGTTAATTCAACAATCCACATTGAAATTAAAAGTTTCCGAGGCCAAAGGCTTAAAAGTTTCCGAGGCCAAAGGCTTAAAAGTTTCCGAGGCCAAAGGCTTAAAAGTTTCCGAGGCCAAAGGCTTAAAAGTTTCCGAGGCCAAAGGCTTAAAAGTTTCCGAGGCCAAAGGCTTAAAAGTTTCCGAGGCCAAAGGCTTAAAAGTTTCCGAGGCCAAAGGCTTAAAAGTTTCCGAGGCCAAAGGCTTAAAAGTTTCCGAGGCCAAAGGCTTAAAAGTTTCCGAGGCCAAAGGCTTAAAAGTTTCCAAGGCCAAAGCCTTAAAAGTTTCCAAGGCCAAAGCCTTAAAAATTTCCGAGGCCAAAGCCTTAAAAGTTTCCGAGGCCAAAGCCTTAAAATTTCCGAGGCCAAAGCCTTAAAAGTTTCCGAGGCCAAAGCCTTAAAACTTTCCGAGGCCAAAGCCTTAAAACTTTCCGAGGCCAAAGACTTAAAACTTTCCAAGGCCAAAGACTTCACCGTAATGAGTCAGAACGGTTGGAATACAAACGAGGACACCGAACAATTTACAGCCAGGACCCTCCCGCGTTCGTTCAAGTCCCTTCAGGTGTCTTATCTACATTTCAGAGGGCTAGAAAATAAAACGTGTAACGAGGCAAAAATTGGTCACCCTCTTCTGTTTGGCCACTCCCGTTAACACTAATTGCAGGCAATGCTGTTAACACTAATTGCATGCAGTCCAACCCTTCTTACACCTACCAGTTACTGGCCCAGCGTGAAAAGAAAGTTATCTTTGTTCCCATCCAAGAACAAAAGGAAGCCAAAAGCCATTTTGCTTTTTACAACCGCGCCCTCCAGAGGAAAGCTACCCCAAAAGGTCTCTTCCCTTCCGTTTGAGCTGCGTACCTCGTAGATGTGCTGAACCAGAGGCCCAATATCGTCCTCTGTTTCGGGGTTCTCCTTCGGCTGCCAGTTTGCGATGGGAAGGAATATGTGGTCAGGAGACGACACGCTAAGGAGTGGAGCAAACAAGCCGTTGTTACAAAGCGTGATTCGCTAGAACATCTCAAAAAAAAAAAAAAAATCAGGCTTAGAATACAAACTCCAGTTTTTCACCCTCTGAAACCAGGAAGAACAGGGGCTGAGTGACCGGAATAGTAAACCTGCAGTTCTCTACGTGAAAATGTTCCAAAATGCAAGGTTCGTGCCCCAAACTCTGGGTTCATCCTACACCATCTAGTAAGGTATTAGTAGAATGAATACACAGACATGTGAAATACCTGGATAATGAGGAATGTTGGTGATGTACAGAGCTACCGGCCTGGAAAGGGTGCGGCTAGCAAACGCCCCTCACTTGTGCCGTTCTCCCCACCCCTCAGATACCGACAAAACCGGGTGACAGGAGCCAGTGCAGCGGGGATGGTAAAGAACGATGGCTGGGAGCGGGAGTTAAGTGGCTAAGGAAGAGGGCTGTGGAGTTCCCAGGCGTGACGCCGGGACTCCCGGTCAGCAGAAGTAACGGGGCTGGCGGAGTCACCGCGGTGTTAACACGGCGCTGGAGGCTGCGGGAGGCGAGGGCCCTGCC
>NW_010230423.1:8762-12626 GCF_000690775.1 Eurypyga helias
CACCTTCAGCCCGCGCTTTGGGAAGAATCAGCCGGGGCTCTGGGAGCCTGCTGCGGAGGAGGGAAGTGATCTGGGGAAATGTGTGCAACTCCAAAAACGCGGGGCGATTTCCACCCCTCCCAACCTCCAAAAGCTCTACTAACAGAGGCACAACGTTCCTTTTGGAATGAGTTTCGCAATCACTCGGAATTATGCAAGATCTGCAAGTCCAAAGGAGAGCTAGAGAGACCACAAATCCCCGAAGCCTTCCTGACAACGGGGGCAGCCCTGACAGAGCTGAACGAGAGAAGCGAACGCGCAAAGCCCGTTTCGGAAAGCGGTTCGTTAAAACGGCGCTCACCCTCGAATCTCAACAGCTGCCGAAATGGCCAGGTCGGCCCGGTAGAACGCCACCGGACTGAGGTTGTCGTACAGGTTGGAACTGCGGAGGAGAGCAGAGTTAGTTTCTTGCAGTGAAACGAGCGGCACAGAAAACCCAAACCCAGCTTGGAACAACCGTACGTAACGCCACGGGGCGACTCCCGAGCCGCCGCGGGAAGGCACGGTTGCTGGAAGCTAAGGAGCGCATTCCAGCAGGCCCTCCCGGAGACGCCGGCCACTCCTACCCTCAGCACAGCTCGGGGGTCCCCCAGCCAGCACTGCGGGATAACGCCAACCAGAGGGCTAGCGGCTGCACCCCGGGCATCCCTTTTGCCCAGGGACTTGTCCGCTGCTGCTGTAATCCCAAAATACGTGCAGCAGCGCCTCCTTCTCCGCCTGCCAACACCTCACCCTTCCGGCGACCAGTTGTCCCGCTGGGATTGGCCTTAAGCAACCCCACCGACTGCTCTTCCGCCCACTGAAAGGCAGCTGGTGACCGCCGCGAGCTGAAGGCAACGACAGACACCCCAGAGGGGACGGCTGCAGAGAAGAACCGGCGTGGCGTGCCACGGGCACAGCTGACCCACCGACGGGGAAGAGAGAAAAAACGACCAGACAGCAACGTGAGGTCGAAGGGGTGTGTGATGCCGCCGAGGCCTCGGATCAGCCCGGCCAACGGCTGTGCCGTGAAAACAGAGGGGCAGGTTTCAACTCGCTTAACTCGTGTAGATGAAAAATGCACGTGGCTGAGAATAATTTATGCACGACATGGAAAAAAAAATGAAGGCCTTAAATGGAAAAAGAAAAAAAAACCAAACAAAGCAGCTTTTCGTCTGTGAGGAAAAAAAAAAAAAGCAGCTGCACCTGTACTGCCCATGAGGCAACCCAAAACCGTACTGGTGAAGGGATTCTTGATCACATCCCCAAATCACCAGCAGGTATAAATTCACGTTTATATCTCGCTGATATGGAAGTGCTGCTGTGCCCATCTTAATGCACAGCAACGCTCCTGCTCTGTTCCACTCCCTTTTCAGACTCTGCGCTGGCTGCTGTACAGCGCTGCGCCCTGCTCCGGCTCAGAGCGGCGCCTCTTCCGCAAGGCTGGTACCTCTCAGCCCCAAACACCAGCACCTTCAACAGCCTGGCTGTGCAGCAGTAGGAATTCGGCGTTCAGACACCAGTTTTAAAGCAGGGCTAGTAAGGACAGAAGCCATCCCGTGGCACTGCACAAGAGGCTGGAGGTGGCAACGCTAATCATCTACAAAACCACCAAGTTTTGGAACACTGTAAATGGTTTTGTTCCTCATTATTTGTAGGTCACTTCTGCCACGGCCTGTCTAAATGCCATAAACAAAAGAAGCCGCGTTCAACACAAAACTGTGTTTTCCTCCATCATTTCCCCTGGTCTAGAAAACACAATTCATTAAAACACGGGTTGATTTTTCACACAATTACGAGGCACAGACCGGAGAACCGGTCCAGAGCGAAACCAACCGCTCCGTTCGCAGTCTGTCCCCTCGGGCACGCGCAGAGATTCCCGTACCTTCGGATCTGCAGGTCGAACTTCACAGAGGTGTCCATTTCCGACTGCTGGTGCACGCTGAAACGCAGGCCGGCTAGGAGCTGCAGGAGAAGGGATCACCGCGCTTCAGCGGAGGCGCAACGGAAGGCGGGATAAAAGCTCCCCCACACCGTGATGCTACAACCAAACCACCGCGGGCGCGCGGCCACAAAGAACATCGGGAACGGCATTTATTCCTCCGTACAGAACGTCTCTTGGAAGAAAAGCACCGAAGCGTTCCTAATTCTGAGCTGATTTTCACTTTATTTCCTCAGAAAATAAGATTCCTGATGTCGCATCGGCTTACAATCTGCCAGGTCCCACTAAGACTTTTCTAATTCCAGTTTCAGCTACGTTTGGTGGAAGCACAAGTCCCAACTAGGCAAAACTCTCTCCGACTTCACGAAAAAGAGCGCGGCACGAGGTTACTGCTAAAAGGAAGGCGCGTTACGAGCTAAAACCCAGGTCTCGGGTAAGGCCAAAGACAAACTGCTGAGGGACCAGAGTTCATCAGTTCCACTGGTCACAAACTACTCCTTCTGAGTTGCATCCTCACACTCGTTAACACTCCTTTCAGCCTTTAATTAGCTGGAGCAGAAACCAATTACCACCGAACCAACCAAAGCGCAGGATCTTCCGTTCCTGCGAGCACACATCCCTGCTCCCACCCTGCTGCGGTGACGGAGAAGGTCGGCTGCGCCCCTGTCCGCGCTACCAGCCACCTCTGGGAGCGAACCTCACCTTAGTTCCCGCTTTCATGGGATTCCCCAGGTCGCAGACTACCATGCGGGTCTGATTCTCCGTTTTAAACGCACAGGACAGTCTTGCTAAAGCCTGCAACACACCAGAAGGAAATGTTGGGGAACGTCAGGCTTTAAGGAGAGGCTGGAAAAAAACCCTGGATATGCTGAATTATTAATGTGAATAGGAGTTTTCAGTCTTAAGAGCCAAGCACTAAAATTAAGTGAAATCAAAGTGTGAAGGTCTCCATGGAGACAAATATTTTTTATATGATATAGACGGTCTTTCCAAGGTTATGAAACCAGAAATTCAGCACTTTTACACTGGGTAGAACTGACGGTTTTTGTGCCCTACAGCATTTCTCCACGTGATTCTTTAAACCCCGCGTGAAGAAACTTTGGCAGTGGGGTAAGGGTTAAAACTCCCCGTAGGAAAACAAAGACCGGAAGGCAAAATGGCACAAACGCTTCAGACTGAAGCGCCGAAAACACCACCCAGGGCCCATCTCCCGCAGATTTCCCCAGCAGCACCTGAACCGTGACCACCCGGAGAAGGGAGTCGGCGGGTTTTACCTCATTGTTACGAACGACGCCAATGAAATCTGCCTGGGGCGGAACGACGACAAAGAGTTCGGCTTCGTAGGCGCCTTCCCCTTGATTCTGAGCGCTGACAATTAGCGTCAGGGGGTTGTCGTCACCGATGTAGATCTGCTTCTGATCGCTAGGAAGGAGAAGTGTCGAGATGAACCCTGCGTTCAGGTACCGAAGTGGCTGAACTTTGAGGAACAAGAGGCCTTTGGAAACTGCACAAAGGCATTAGAGAAACCCAGAGGCAGCACCTGAGCTTCGGGACTACCAGGAGGGCTCTACACCATGTAGTAAAAGTAGTCTCTGGGGAGTGTCCAAGGCCAGGCTGGATGAGGCTTGGAGCAACCTGGTCTAGTGGAAGGTATCCCTGACCATGGCAGGGGGGTTGGAACTAGATGATCTTTAAGGTCCCTTCCAACCCAAACCATCCCATGACTCTATGGTTGAAACAAAACCGTGCTCCCCATCAGCAAACCGGAGCAAATGGTTTGTCAGAATCTCATTCCTAAACCATACGAGGAACCACAAAACCACCGACGCCTTTTCCTACCACAGAACAATCGCAGACAGCTACGTCGCTCCGCGTGTTTTCATAGAGTCATAAAAGGGTTTGGG
>NW_010230424.1:0-712 GCF_000690775.1 Eurypyga helias
ATTTTTATTTTGGTTTTAGGAAAACGCAGTTCAGGAGTGGCTCAACCTTTCCCCGCACGTGGCAGGAATCAGAGACACGTGCAAGGGACACGACCACGCTGTGCCACCGCTACGCAGGGTCTCCGAGTCCCTGTTAACCACGGGAAAGCCACCAAAGCCCCACACAGGCAATTAGGGGATATAATTAGAAGTGGGTGGCTGTTCCCGTGGCGGGAACTAGTGGGTCAGGGAGCGCAGCCCTGAGCAACTCCACGGCTCTGTCCCAGGAGGAGGCTCAAGCCCTGGCTGGGGCCAGCAGCGTGGGCTGGCTGGGGACCGTGGCACCGTGCCGGACACGGAGCAGTCCCTGTCAGCTGCGGGATGCAGCAGGGTGCAAAGCGTGGCAGCCAGGAGCCGCAGCCTCAGGGCCCCAAACCTCCCCAGTGCCTGGGAAGTGGGTGGGGAGGGTTGATCCCTGGTTTTGGCCAGGAGCCGCCTCGTGCTGCCCAAATCCATGAGGCGTGGCTGGGTCACCAGCCATCAACACGATGTGCCGGGCTCTGGGCAGGCCCCAGGCAGTGGCTGAGCATCCCGGGGGGTTGCCTGGACCTGGGGGAGCGCCCCACACTGCTTGGAGACCCAGGCCAGGGCTAAGACACTTCTCCAGTATCGGAGCAGGTTTAAAGCTCAGGGAAGCGCTGCCTGGGACAGAGGGGCCCGCAGCTCCCCCATT
>NW_010230425.1:0-950 GCF_000690775.1 Eurypyga helias
TTCTAGCGGGCAAGAGGCCGGGGACGAGCGTCTCTGCGGTGCCTGCACGGTCACGCAAGCACCTTGTCCTGCAGCCCTCCTGCACGTCAGGAGGAAGCCAGGCACGGGGCGGGGGCCAGGCTGATGGACGTACCCCCCAGCCCTCTTCGGTTTCCCTGCGCGGGAATCAAAGCCTCACCCCAAGCCGTGATTGAGGAAGAGCATCCCAGGACCCCAAATCCTTTGACCCCTCTCGCCACGTTTCATGGTCTGACGGCATGCAGCTTGAGGGGATCAGTGAGCCCCCTAACATCGATGCACAGTGCTCGGTTCCCATGCCAGCGCTACCCAAGGTGGCCAAACCGTGGGGTTGGATCTGCAGCGTGGGGGCTGTCAGGGGTAGGAAATATCCTTCCAGCAAAACTTTCCTCCCTTTGCATCGTTTCTTTCTCTTCCTTCCTCATTTTGGGGCAGCCCCTCTTGTGGGAGGCAGGGGAGGGGTTGGGCGAAGCATCGCATCACCTCCTCATGGGCCCATTTTGCCCTTGCCCAAGCCGCAGGGGGAAGCCATCAGAGCTGTGGGCTGCCCAGTGGTTGTGTTTGTTTGGGGCAGAGGATGGTATTTCCTCTGTGGGTGGCTCCGATCTCTTTCGCCCACGCAACGTGAAACATCAGCTACGGTTGGCGCTGAGGGAGGGTGAAGGTGGAAGTGTATGATCTGAGGGGGCTGTCATCGTATTAAAGGGTTGCACGGAGCTCTGTGACAGCCTCGTTGGGTTGGAGTTTTGGGGTTCTGGCTCTAGGTTTCTTGGGAGGAATCGTGATATTTATCATTTCATGACCAGAGAACCTGGAGGGTTTCTGCTTGGGTAGGTGCTTCTGCCTGCAGCCAGCCCCCACATCTACTGTGAGGGCAGCGCGTCGCACCTCTGCGCCAGGCGTGTACAGCGCGACTGCTGCCAGGCTGCTGA
>NW_010230425.1:1026-2996 GCF_000690775.1 Eurypyga helias
CGCAGAAACCTAGCTCCCCCCGATCAGCACAGGCCTGAGTCGGGAGATGGAGCCTCCGGAGCCCATCTCCTTCTTCGATCACACCCACCTGGAGCTGGAGGGCTCTGGAGCAATTCCAGCAGGAGGGAGGACGAACCTCAGCGGGAAGGGAAGCGAGGATCCTGAACCGATTTGCATTTGCCCCGCGGGCTGCAATAGTTGCCTTGCAACATTTACAGAGATGGGCTGAGCCCAGCCGAGTTGTGCTGGGGTGAAGCCCCACTGGCAGGGCTTTCTGGAATTCCCGAGGAATGGGGTGCGGCCGGGTGCTTGCTTATAACCTCAGCCCAGCTCCGCATCGCATCTTCCTGGTGCAGGACTCCGGGGCTCTTCCCGAGTCTTCCTAGCGTGAGGCTGTGACAAGGACAAAGCGGTGGGAGCCAGGATGGATGACATGTCTGGGGTGAGCTCGTGGAAGGAGCCAGGCGACTCGTCCCTGCCTCCCCGTCACCATCAGCTGATGCACAGCATCAGGAGAGAATGACAGTGGTTCCTGCGCTGTTCCAGTGCTGCCGGCACACAGCGGGCCCCGGGGATGGAAATGCTTCCAGCCCTCGCAGGGAAGATGTGGGGGGAGCGTGGAGGAGCAGGGTGTGGCAGTGGAGTCCCCCTTGAAATGAGAAAAGGGTGGGTAGGCCCGGCTGTATTTTAGGAACGTGGGCTAGATCAAACGTTAAGTGTGATTATTTTAAGGGAGGAAAACATAAGCCGCCGTCCCACGTGGAAGGGGCTCGTGTGGGGAGGGTTGTGCCTGCTGCGGGGAGAGGCACTCGTGGTCCTTCGGCAGGCGGATGTCGGGGTATCCCCGTAACTGGGCGTGGTGCGGGGTGGGTGGAAGCCCCATGCCAAGAGCTTCTGGGGTCCAGCAGGACGGTGGCAGGTGCTGCCGGTCTTGCTCTCAGCCAGGGAACGTGGTGGAGTCTGCCCTTGGGGTCCTCATGTCACCTTCAGAGGGAGTTAAAAAATGCTGTTTGTTTGGGTTTTACTGCCTGACTGATCACTCGAAACCCTGACATGGTCAGTGTGGGGGTGCTCGAGAAAGTCCTCTTCTCTTGGGTGGAGGAGCAGATAGCTGGGAGTCCCCTGCCCTGGCCTGGTGCTGCTGCTACCCTTCTGTCCTTCCGTGGGTGTGCAGACACACCACTGCAAAAAAGAGGAGTCCTCGCCTTGGGAGTATCCTTGGCTGGTTCCTTTGAGCCCTGAGGGTCTGCCTTCCCTGCCAGCCCCACGGCCTTTGCTCCCTCCTCCTCCGGATCTGCTGTGCTACCCAGAGGGACGCACCTTTGGGCCGGACTATGAAGCCCTTGCCTGTGAGTAGCCGGAGGGAGGACCGGAGCACAGCCCTGCATATTCCCTGCGTCACCTCGGCAGCGGCTGGCGGCCAGGGGACCGCTCAGCACCCCCGGCGCTGCAAAGCCGACGTTGGCAGAAAGTTCCAGAGGCAGGGAATTGTGGGGCTGGGGAGGCGGCTGATTTGGGGAGCGGGGACGGGGGAATGCCATGTTCGCAGTTCATGGCCGCACGTGTGCATCGGTTTGCGCTGGCCAAAGCTGACGTCGGGGAGGAGGGAGGCGAAGCGGACGCGCCGAGAGGCCCCGGCGTCACAACCGCAGCGTAGGGCCCCAGCCCGGGTACTCGGCTGCCTTCTGCCAGGTTTGCCATGGATCTCGCTCCCCAAGCCCCAGGAGAAGGGGAGGGGATGGTCCTGCCAGGGGGCTGGCATAGTTGGGGGTGCCCCTGCGGTTCGGGGGAGAGCCCAGGCGCTGGGGGCAGAGGAGGGAGGGAAGAACAAACTTACTTTCTTCTAGGAATGCGAGGCCGGGCCTCGGGGCACTTGTCAGCCAGCCAGGAGTCCATTGAGACAAAAGTCTTCTTTGATCTGCCGCGCAGTTAAAAAAGGAGATTGTTAACCTGTGTTAGACAAATAACTC
>NW_010230425.1:3256-3868 GCF_000690775.1 Eurypyga helias
AGCTGCTCTCAAGCCAGCCTTGGGCACTGTTCCGCAGCACTGGAGGAAAGAAGGAGCTTCGCAGGCTTGCGGTTGTCCCTGGCAGAGCTGCCTCACAAACCCAGGGAGGAGGAGAGGATTCTCAGCCATGTGGGCTGGTGATATGCCGTAGCCAAGCTGATAGTATCTGCAACAAGACAAAAATTGGCACCTACAAGTGCTGCTGTGAGCTTATTCCCGCAGGCAGTCCCCATCAATCCCGCTCCCGGGGGCCTGCAGTTGCAGTCCCTGATTCGTATCTGTTCCCCCCGGCTCAGTTAGCAAGGTGACACCTCCCCGCTCGCCTCCGAAGTCACCCAAGCTCGTACCACCTGCCCACGTTCTCTTTCCCCAGCGAGTGCTGGGGTTTAAAATACAGTCCCATTTCCTGCACGTATTAAGTGTCAGGAAGGACCAGGGGCATCCGCGCGCAGCAGCGTTCGTACACACGCGCCTTTGCTTGGCAGGTGCGAACATGAAAAACCCGGCGACTTCACCGCCCGGCGCTGAGCTCCAGCTGCAAGCACCGGGAATTGCAAATGATCCCTTTTCCAGCCGGCAGGGAAGTGCTGCAGGGCCGCTCCGGCGCCGGGC
>NW_010230425.1:3894-4365 GCF_000690775.1 Eurypyga helias
AGAAGGCATCTTCATTGCGCAGCCATTCAGCGGTCCCTGAATTATACGTGTCTCTCTCTCGCTGCGCATTCCTCACTGATGCTGCTTCCCTCTCCCTCGGAGACTTGAGGAAGTAATGCCTGGGGATGTGAAATCTGCTTTTCACTGCAGGCGGACAGCCAGATCTGCGGCGAGATGTGACAGTGACAGTGACAGAGCGGGGCGGGGAGGCTCGGTCTGACCTGAGCTCTCTGGTGGATCTGGCTGCGGCGCTTTAAGAGGCTGGAGTTGTCTGCGCTGCGGTTACCCCAGGAGGTTTCTGCCCTGTGACTTGGGCTGCGGCAGCCTTCAAGCCACCATGTCCTCGTTTAAGCTGGGTGGGCTAGCAGGTCCGAGGGGGAAGCACCCCTCTTGCCCCCTTAGTAGAGGCGAGGGGCAGGTGGCCAAGGGACAGGCGGGTGCGGGAGGGTGCCAGGCTCAAGCAGCCGTGCC
>NW_010230425.1:4444-4814 GCF_000690775.1 Eurypyga helias
CCTCGACTCCAAGCCGAAGGGAAACGTTGTGTGTGGAACGCAGGCGGAGAGGGAATAGCTGTGCACTACAAGGACCACACGCAGGCCACCAACTTCCCATGGAGACCCACACGCGCATCCCCGTGTTCCACAAGCGCGTGAGCCGGGTTCTCCTCTCAGTTACAGGGGCGTGCGTGGGGCTGCGGCTGGGGTGGCATCCAGCACCCGGCTGAAAGAGCAGCTTTTCCGCGTGAGTAGCCCTGAATGGAGAGAGCGAGGAGCTAAGCAAACACTTTGGCCAGTACTTTTCTCCAGCTCTTCTCCTAGTCTTTCGGAAGTATGTTTTAATCAGTTCTCGTTTTCCCACGCCGCTCCTTTGTAGTCTTGTTAA
>NW_010230425.1:4905-9849 GCF_000690775.1 Eurypyga helias
TTCAAGCCTGGTGGCAGAGGAAAATTCCCGAGAGATCCGTGGCATCGCACCTGCCCGCACAGACCCATCGTCTGAAGTCTGCAAGCCTGCTTGCTTAAGGTTTTTTGGCACTGCCGTGCAATGGCATCCAAACTCCCGTCGCGTTTCTTCACCCACCGCCGCGCGCAGCCTGCAGGGCTCGCGCCGGAGCAGCCTCGGCTGCGGAGGTCAATCTTCCTCTCCAACCCCTGGCTGGTTTTTTTCTTTTTTGAAGAGTATGCAAATGATGGATATTATTGGGCTGCTGTGGTTTGAGAGCACACGCGCACGCACACGCGCATGCACACGATATCTGACAGAGCCCGTGAGGGAGTTTTCATAACAGAGGGAAATATTGGGAAGGTTTGATCTGATAGCGTAAGGGAAGTCTGCTAAAACGCCTTCACTGCAGGCAGCAGGAACGAGAGGCCACCTGGAGAAGTCGTACAGCACCGGAGACGGAAGCCTTGCTGGCTGCTTGCGGAGCGTGAGGGCTGTTTGGGGCTTTCTCAGCCTCCCCGCTTTGTGAGAGGCAGCGAGGGGGGCTCGCTCCCTTTCGCTCAGGTTTCAGGCTCACCCCTCCATGAGGGCACAGAGCGTTTTGCCGGTTCTGTCGCGCCTCCTCCATGCTGCCCTGGTTCCCCCCGCTCCGTGACGCGGTCGGCCATCTGCGGAACACCTCTCTAACGCTTGTTTCTCCTTCTCTTTTTGTTGCCTGTCAGGGGGACCCCATACCCGAAGACATTTATGAGATTTTGGGTGCCAGCTCAGTGCGCTCCATCAGCGACCTCCAGCGTGCCCTGCGGATAGACTCCGTAGGTAAATCTCCTCTGCACCAAACACTCCTCTATTTTTTTCTTAACTCTCTGCCAGGGAAGGAGGGAGGGGATATTCTGTTTTCCAGCAGGCACGCTAGCAACAAACCTCACTGTAAATATAGGAACCATTCAGGTGCCAAGACCTGGCTAGTTACACGCGCAGCCCCACCAAAACCTGCGGCAGTTAGGCAACTAGCTGCGTTTTTAGATCTTCTCCTAGCTGCCCAGTTTATCGAGGGCTTCCAAAAAGTATAGGAGATGGGAAGGTGGGTGTGAGGAACTGAGGTCAGCACTTTTCACCTTACGAGATGCACAGGCAGCAGGGCTTGAATTGGCCAAGGATCAGTGTAGGAGATGGAGAAATGGGAGATGGTGGTAGAGGAGGAGGGGGCCGAGTGGGTCCTGAGGTTTAGCATCCACCAAAGGCCACGGGCTCCGGGCGGCTGTTAGGATGAGAGCAGCAGAGCACGTGTCCGTGGGGGAGACACGGGACAGGGGCTAAGTCAGAGTAGCGTCCCTTCACCTCCCGCCTGCAGATAAGAGCTCCAGGGGCTGCAGTGCCTCGGGGTCACTTGGCCAGGGCTGAGGGCGGCAAGTGGCAGGAGCAGCGAAGCGTGGAGGGGTCGGCACGTGTGGGAATTGGAGCACGCGCCACAGCGGCTGGGCTGGCCCAGGAATTTATTTATAAACGGTCTCTTCAGAGCAAATTCCTTTCTATTCTAACCCTGCTCCCGCCCGTCGTCCCCCGGCCCCCCCAGCTCGCCTTCTCTCTCGTGTTTTGTCTGTTTGGAGCTTTGTAATCCTTGCCGAGACACTATCTACGGGGGAACAGAATTTCCTGCTTTTGTTTCCTATGCCAGTCCAACCACTGGCGCAGTCTCAAAAGCATTCCCGCTGCCTTTCAAACCGGCCCTGGAGGGGCAGGGGGGGAAAAGCGAGGGGGAGGGCACCAGCTGCGTTCAGCTATTGTTTGCCTTAGAAAGAGGCGACGAGGCTCCCCACCACCGCCACGGCCACTCCCTGCCCTCACCAGTTCCCTCCTCCTTGTCCATGAGCCACACAATGGGGCAACTTCCAAAATTAGCTGTGCTGGATTGTCCCAGGCTGGTCCAACCCCCCCGCCCCAACCGTCTTCAGTGCTGACCCGGGGTGTAGAAGGACAACCTGGGGGAGGGAGGAACGTGGTTTTCAATGGGAGATTTGTTTCGAGTCAACAGTTGTTGCTATTTCCCCCCACCCCATCAACTCAACTCCTGCGCAAAAGGCAGCCCCCACCCTCCTTTGGTAAAATGCCAGGTGGCGCAGGATGGAGGGGAAGGAGCGGCCGAGAAGATGCGTGCGGGCTGTCATGTCCCGGTGCCTAAGGAACGGATACATCTCTAGGGCAGTTACTAACCCGCACGGCTGAAACGGGCTTCTCCTGCCGGCCCGGGAAGCCCAGGAGTATGGGAGAGAGGCTGCAGGGCTTTGAGTCCCAGGATTCACTTCAGGTCCCAGCTGGGAAAAGCCTAGGCAGGGAAACCCTGTGGCTCTCAGCTGCTTCCAGGCAGTGACTGAAGGGCATCACCGTTCACTTGCCCTGTGTGGAATTAGTGTGTGAGCAAAAGGATCCCAAAGCTGCTGGAGCTATTCCCTGTGCTGTCCTTGTGCCCGGAACGGGTCACAGCTGCTGCCCTCCCCTGACTGCGCAGGGAGCCAGGATGAGGCAGAGGAGCTGCAATACTGCTCTCCTGGCCTTATATGCTAGTGTGGACGGAACCGTGGCTGCCCACAGAGCAGGCCTGCCCGTCTGAGCCAGCCGTCCAGAGGCTTCTGTAGCCCCCCGAGCACTAGGTGCCCTTCTAGAGCGTGGCCCACCAGGTCTCGTTTCGGGTGTCTGCCTCGGGGCGAGATGAACGGTGTCCTGGAATTGATCTTGACCCTCCTGACACTTTAAAGGGTGTCTGTCTGTTCACCCCATGTGCAGATGTTGGCTGCACGGGCACACAATTCCTGCCTTGTGCACCCATCCCATATCCCTTGGCTTCAGAGCTGAGCGGAGAGCAAAGCCTCTGCTCCCCCTTGTAAGAAGGCTGCGCTAGGGCAGGGCTGAGGAAGAGGAATGGGACATGATAGGTATGGGAAGTCTGCTCCACCGCACATCTGATAAACAGAGATCTTCCACTGGTCCCAATTCCCTTTAAGAAAATTGCTCCCTCGATGCTGACGTCCATTCGGCTTCCTTCAGCTGCTAAAGCAGGTCAGAGAAGGAAAGAGCTGTGGCTGGGTGGGAGCTATCTCCGAGCGCAGCCATTGTCCGGAGCTCAGGAGGGGCGGCGTGCTGGAGTGCTCCGTGGGGATTATGGGCATTTCTCTATTCAGCGCTTCCTATGGGAAAAAGCAGTGGGGTGGGAGGGAACTGCTCAGGGCTGCCTGAATGCTATCGGTCTTCCTCTCCCATCGCTGACTGAACGGCCTCCAGATCCTGCCGCTCACCTTAGACTTGTGCAGGGGAGAAGCAATTTTACCTTCATTTTTCTGTGCTTGGGTCACAAGGCTGGCTCCAACCTAGAGCGGCTGTGGTGGGCTGGGAGAGAGAAAGCCAGCACCCCACCTCCCACCCTTCATCCCCTTTGCCTGCCCCCTCACCCCCCGACTCTTCCAGTCCTAAGCCATCCCAGCAAGGCAGCTCCGTGTTATACACCAAAATGTCTGCCGGTCCCATCTGGCCTTTGATCCTCCTTGTTGTATCCTGGTATCCTTGTATCAGGCAGCTGATCCCAATCCCTCCGCTACTCCTCTCCGACACCACAAAGCCCTGCCGCAGGCCTTGTCATTCTTGCACTGGGGTTTTCCTCTCCCAGACCTGACTGGGATCCCTCTGTCACGATAGGCCTGTTGCTCTGAGCTGCCTGCTCTGAGCCAAGAGCAAACCTGGGGTGCCTGTGTCCTGGCACAGCCGTGACCTCGCCAGTGGATTTACACCCAGCGTGACGTACTGGGGAGACACGGCTTATCCCACGGATCTGCGCTTTCCCTGCCGTCTTCCCCTGCCTCTCCCTGGTGCTATTAGCCCTTGTCTTTCCCTTTGCAGAGGAGGATAGCTCGAGCCCAAACCTGAATGCAACTCAGCCCGGCCAAAACCCCGTGGCCCTGTCTCGAGAGCGACGAAGCCTAGGTGAGTCGGGGGTGTCACACCTGGTGACTGTTGGGGTGCCCACCTGGGAAGCTGTGGGTGGGAGTAGAGGGTGGAGCGCGCACGGATATGTAGACAGCTGAGGAGGAGGGTCTGGGCCTTGCATAGGAGCTGGGAGTGTACACTCCAGCAGGGCAGGAGGGGGAGTCCGGAGCTCTGCAAGCTGCTCCGCTTTAAATCCCCTTTGGATGATTTGCTCCAAAGGGGTCTCAGCCCATGCCTAGCACTCCCGCTGCAGTGAGAAGCATCATTTTACTGAGGGCTCCTCCACAGGGCACGGCTCTGTCCAGAGAGGGAGCTGGCAGGGTGGGAGAAGGAGAAGGAACATGTGTGCGCGCGTGGGAGCCGTGTGGGGTCTCTCTCTCGCAGTGGAGGTGGCTGTGGCAGGTTGGTAACAGCTGCCGAGCCCGTTTCATCCCACCTTCTTCCCTCGGCCCTCCACAGATGCTCTGGCAGCAGCGGAGCCAGCTGTCCTGGCGGAGTGCAAGACGCGGGCGGTGGTCTTCGAGATCTCCCGCAACATGGTAGACAGCACCAACGCCAACTTCGTGGTGTGGCCGCCCTGCGTGGAGGTGCAGCGCTGCTCCGGGTGTTGCAACAACCGCAATGTGCAGTGTCGCCCCACGCAGATTCGCGTCCGGCACGTCCAGGTAAGGGAGATGCCTCCCGCTGTTCCCTCCTCCCACAGCCCCCCAAACCCAAAACCTCAGCGGGTCTCCAGTGCAAAGGCTCACGTGGCTGGCTGTTCCCTTGCACCCCCTCTGCAGTCCCCTCTTCTGCGTTAGCCACGCAGCGCTGCAGCCCCTGGCGCAGGGTGACATCTGTGCCAGCTCCGCGGGGGGCTGGTGCTGTCCCCAGCCGGGGACTGTCACCACAGCTGAGCTACAGGGCACCGTCCCCAGCTGCAGCTCCCCGCCACGGCTACTTCTGTGG
>NW_010230425.1:9913-11476 GCF_000690775.1 Eurypyga helias
CTGTGGCGGGAGCCAGCCACTCTGCTGCGGTAGAGCTGAAGAAAGAGCTGATTTTGATGCAAAAAGAGCAGGGCTGGCAGTGTCTCTGCTCCATCCCCTGGCTGCTGCTGCGGCTTCTTCCCAAGGCACGCACCGGAGCAGCTTGTCCTCTTTCTCAGCCCCACGGCTGCCGCCCGACCCATTCCAGCAGCAAGACACCTGACAGCTAACCCCTTGCTCTGATCCTGCCCTTCTCACAGCTACCAGCAATCTCCTCCCAGCTTCCTCCCAGACAGCTTGTGTAAAAATAATACTCATCCCGTACTAATCCTCTGCCTGAGCCGTAAGAGACTCCCCCAGGCAGGCAGCAGAGGTTGGCTGGAAGAGGTTGTATTCACACAGCCCTTTTCATCAGGAAATTCCTTTCTCAGAAAAGCCAGGCTGAATGAGGGAAAAATATGATGGGGGGGGACGGGGGGGAGGGCCAGGAGTTGTTTTTGTGGAAAAAACAAGTGAGAGGTCAAAAGCCAGCCTGAAAAAGTGACCTGGAAATGGTTTCTTTGAGGACAGAGGTCTCCCCATTGTTTGGCTGGAAGTGTTTGTCTAGCGAGCAGCGTGTGGTCTGAAGCGTGTGGAGTGGGCTTTCAAGGAAAGATAAACAGCCCGGCTGCCTCGGCGCTGGCTGAGGGATGCTGCTGGGGGCAGTGGGTTTGGAGGAATTCGATCCCAGGCGCGCGGCGGAGTGAGTATTTATAGCTTGCCGAGCACTTCAGGGACCGCCGTCTCGTTAGATAAGCTGAGTGGGGTCAGGCCCGGCCGCCCCTGCAGCGGGAGGATCCCCCTAGGAAGCTCATGCCCTGTGGTGGGACGTGGAGCGGTGAGTCTTCCCTCTGAGTCAGCGCTGGTGGAGAGGCCGAGGGAATTTCCAGAGCACCGCCTTTCCCGTGAAACACGGAGCAGAGGGCTTGAGCCCTGCGAGTTATTAAAGAGCTTGAGACAAATTCAGACAGGCCTCAGCAGAGTGGGTGAAGCTGTGTTTGCTTGCATCGGGCCTGGGTTTTTCTCCTTTTGCCCTTCCTGTAGGATCCTGTGGGAATGAATCCCGATTGCTCCCGGGTCCCCAGCCATCAGAGCTGTCAGGAACAGGCTAGCACATTCCGCACATCCCACGTTTCAGCCTGCCACCAACCCGTCATCCTGCTTAAGTGGCAGGAATGGGGGAAAAACAACCAGCCCCATCCCAACCTGCCTGGTCGAGATCTGCTCCACTGGTGTGGGCGCAATTGGCTCCCCTACGCACCACCCCGAACCTGAACCGTGCTCTACAAACCGACCCTTTAGGAAGGAAGCCAGTACCGCAGCGTGCCGGCACTGATTGGTTTTGCAGAGCGGGAGCTTCTGCCCTGTTAATCTCCCCCTCACCTCTCTCTTCCAAATAGGTGAACAAGATTGAATTTGTCCAGAAGAAGCCAAAATTCAAAAAAGTCGTCGTGCCTTTGGAGGACCACGTGCAGTGTCGGTGTGAAGCGGTGGCCCGTCAGCCTCCCAGGAGCAGCCGGCCAGGCCCACGCGAGCAGAGACGTA
>NW_010230425.1:11537-23030 GCF_000690775.1 Eurypyga helias
AAGAGCCCTCCCCTGGTTTAAATCTGCTCAGCTCCAGTGAATCCCGAGGGCCTTCGCTGGCTTCGGCCAGCCAGGGGACCTTTCCCAGGATGTCTGCCTGCCAGCGAGGGGCTGAAACTGAGGGAAAGGAAGAAGGGGAAGGTGAGAGGAAGGGCAGCGTGGGAAAAGGGAGAGGGCAGAGGACAAGGGGCAGGAGAAGGAGGAGGTCTTGTGACCCTGCTGTTGCAGAGCTCTTTGCTGGCAGTGTGTGAAGGGAGATATTCCGACGTGGCCCGGCTGCCCCTCGCTGTACGGACACTCTCCCCCTGTTTTGGCAGGCTTGTCGCCGTCCTTCACCACAGCCGCCGTCTCACAGAGGCAGCGAGTACGCCGGCCGCTGGCGCAGAAGAGGAAACATAAGAAGTACAAGCATGTCAACGATAAGAAAGTGCTGAAAGAAATCCTCGTAGCATAGAAGTGCTGGCAGGGGAGAGAGAGAGCACAAGGCAGGTAATAGCAATCTGCTTTTTCCAGGCAGGAGAAAGGCTCTCCCAGGACATTGTTTGCCTGAGCGCCTCGGACCCTTCCCACAGCACCAGGCCGCTCAGTCAGCCTGGGGGGCGAAGGGCTGGGCTGGGACCCGAGGCCTGCAGCCTGCTTATGGCTTTCTGGCCCTGCACAGAGGTGGAAGGATCGCGCTGCAGCCACGCTTGCTCTCTTCCCTGCCCTCCCCTTCCTCTGCTTCCCTGGCAGGCAGAGAGCGAGCCTGACTTCTCCCTGCACCTGCACCTCCCTGGGTGTAATTCATCGCTTCTGGGAAGCAACTTCTGTTCTCCTTTCCCTATCGATTCTTCATCGAAAGCAGAGAATGAATGTTGCTCTGGGGATCCCTTTGCCTTTTATTCCATTAGTCGAGATGGCAGAAAGACCGAAAAGAAAAGCAGCAGCGGTTTTGGTTCATCCCCCTCCTAGTGGGAAGGCTGCGTGCGTAAGAAAGGTTGTACCAGGGGAAAGGAGAGCTGGAATCTCTGGACTTTGTCAGCCCGGAGTCTGATTCTTCTCTCCCTGACTTGTGTAAACAGGAGCAATTCCCTTGTCATCAGAGGAATGTCACTGGTACGAAGGAAATGGGAATAAGCCCGAGAGGGAAAGAAAGAGCAGCCAGGGCGTGGACCTGGGGGGATGAATTTAGGGAGACGGGACACAGCCAAAACGGGGAACCCCTGGCCCGTGACTCAGCAGATCCAGCTCTGCCGCCGCCCCTTGAATGAGCTTGGGCTGCTCACTCCACATTCTCTTCCCCTCGCCTTGGGAGAGGGGTTTACATCACGTTGCGTTCCGGGAGATGGGGCTGAGGAGCGCCGGGCAGTGTCTTGGGAGCGGTATTCCCACGCTTAGCACTACCAGGGCTCTGATTATCCCAGGATCCTCTTGGCCAGCTCAACTTTCCCAGGGTAGAAAGGATGCAAATCTCAGCTCTGGCTCAGGCTGTCCAGGGGACAAAATAGACAAGGTCAAAAGCCTGCCGGGGCTTCTAATCCGGCACAAGTGTTTACAGAGGGGAAAATGGGAGAGGAGGGGAGCTGCAGGGGGAGAGGGTTCCAGGTGCTAATGCCATGTCTGGTTTTGTTTCCCTTCCAGGTTTATTTAATGTATTTGCTGTATTGCCCCCATGGGGTCCTTGGAGTGAGAACTTTTCCTCTTTGTCCGCCTGCCTCGACGTCTGGTTCAGGCGGCAATTGGTGCTTCCCTTTCCATCAGCGGACCTTCTCCTACCAAAGCCTTTCCCTTCCCTCATTTATTAGCGTAATTTTAAAGTTTTACACACCCACAGACAAGGGACAAACACGACCTATAGAGATATATATGTATGAGAACAAAGTACAAAGAGAACCATGAACCCTGCCAGCCACCACGTGCGACGAGGACGGGACAATGCCTTCCTTGCTCCAGAGGATGGGAAACGTGGAAAGGCAAGTGGGTCCAATTTCTTCCAAGAGGAGGAGGAAAGCAAACGGCCGGAGGGCGGCAGGGGAAGATTATCCCTTCCCCTCGTGGTTCTGGTAAGGCTGGGGACCGCCCGGCAGAGCTCAACACTTGCACTGGACCTACACTTTGAAAAGAGGTGTATCTGGGACGGTGAGCGGCGACCCACGATGGAAAATGCACTAAGGACTCTTCTCACCCTACCTGGACAGATCTATATATATTTTTAATGTGCGTGTGTATATTTTATTTTAAAAAAAGAAAAACCAAAACCACTAAGATACACAACATCTCGGGGAACAGAACAAAAACAAAGACACAGACGACAAAACGAAGAAGCCAAATGCATTCCCCTCCCTCCCCTCCCTTTACCCTCCTGCTCCTGGTGCTGACTGGAAGGTGTGTGATCGCGGGGAAGGAGCAGATGGTGGCAGGGTGATCTCTGCGCCCCCGGCCCCTGCCAAGGGGAGCCGACTTTGCACATGCCGGCGGAGAATTCGACTTTCCAGGCTCGGACTTGGATGCTTTTTTAAACGGGCTCTGTATGTGTGCGCGTGTATAGGTGTGTGTAGATATATATATACGTGTGCGTGCGTGTGTGTGTGTGTGTATTTATACATGCATATCTAAATATATATATATATATGTTCTTAAATGGATTTCATTCCCTGTGGCAGGAAGCTCAGAGGCACGTGCACGCATCGGCTTCGCTGGGCGGGAGAAGAGCCCACGCCGCTCCTGAGGAGCGAGCCAGGGCAGGCAGAGGCATCGTCTAGTCCCTCTGTGCCGTGTCCCCCTTCCCTCTCGCTCTCCGCCACCCCCAGCCCCACTTCCGTGTGGGATGCAAAGCGGGACCAGCAACCGCCAAACCTAGGAGCGTGACTTAGCCTCGGCGAGCTGTCCTTGCCTGCTCGGCGGGCCGGAAAGCAGAATCACGTCATCCCCCGGGGTTTTTAACCCCATCACGGGCAGCCTGCGTGCCGTGCCCCCGCTGCTCCCTCCGTGCCAACGTCCCGCATCTCCCATCATTTTCCTTATATCTTCCCTCTCAAAATCCTGTTGGGTGTTCGCAGCCCACCCAGCTCAGAAGTTGGCCCAGGATGTGGGCAGCTCTGCGCGGGGAGAGCTGAAGAAATGAGGATGGTCTGTGCCATTGGCAGCAGCCGTCTGAGACGCACACGAGCTCTTGTAAGGGCGGAGGGCTCGGAGAACGACGGGACGGGCAGTTGTAGATTCCCCCCCCATCCGTACACCGCGGGCTCCGGAGGTGGGAGGAGGACTCTGTGGGCAAGGGCTATTTCTACACACCCCATACTCAGTCGCCCTTAGCAGAAATGTTATGCGTGATGTGATTTCCCAGTGCCATCTCAGAGTCCCAGCCTGGGATCATTCGGTGCTGGGTGCTGCGGAGCTCCGCACAGGGAAAATGCCTGCCCAGAGAGAGCCGGTGCGGTGGTTCCCCCTTCTCCCCTCGCACAGACATATACCCCCGTTGCGGGGCAAAGCCTGGGGGGAGCTGGGGGAAGGAGGGGAAGCTGCGACCTGGGCGCTGTTACAAGGCATGGAGGGACGCAGCCCGCGCCTCCGGCCAGCCCAGCGCGCTCCTTGTAGCGCTGCCGAGGTGGGACGTGGCTGCCCCCCTCCATCCCAAAGCCCTCCAGTCTTAAGACACTTTGTTTTCCTGTTCCAAAATCTGTTTCCTTTGGTTTGTAAAGATGGTGAGGTTTTATTTTATTTTGATGGTTTTGCCTTTTTTTTTTTTAATGTAAGATTAATTTATACTCCGTACTGTATTTAAAATTGTAAAAAAAAGAAAAAAAAAAGGAAACCAAACCTCTCAACCAACATTTTCTCCTTCTTTCGTGAGCTGAGTGAAATGCAGAGGCCAACCCAGCTCGCCGCAGGGCTGAGCGGGATTCCCAGGGCCCCCGGTTTTGTTTTCAGGGCGCGTATTCTGAGCCTGCGGAGAGAAGCGACCTGAGCTGGGAAAGTCCTGGGAGCCCCCACGCCACCCGGCCCATGGCCAGCCGTGCAGCACTCCTCCTTCCTGCCCCTGGACCGGATTTCATCCCAAGGAGGTGCTCATCCCCTGGGCTGCTCTGCTCGGACACCCGGCCAGAATTTCCCTGCTCTTTCATCCAATCTCCGGATTCCTCTGCTTTGAAGGGCTTGGGACAGTCGGCACTGTTTACGCTCCCCAAAGCTGTACAAACAGTCAGCCTCTTCCCTTCTCAGTCACATCGTCTAGACAACAGCAGTCCTTCCCTCAGTCGGAAAGGCCGTTGCACTTCCCTTTCCTCCCAGCAAGGGAGGTATCCCACGTCTGGCCGTGGGGAGCAAAGGCAGCTCCTGCCCTGTGCCTCAATTCTGGGGTCTCCCCCGGCACATGCGTGGCAACCCCAGTTCGTGGCTCGGCTCTGCAGAGCGCAGACCCACGTGGGGACTCGTGCTGCAATGCCAAACCCCGGGAGCTGGGTGTCTGGGTGTGCTCCTGGCTGTCCTCAAAGGAGCCTGGCGCTCCCGGGTGCATCCCGCGCTCCAGCATGGTTCATTTTGGGATGAGGACATGTTTTCCCTGATCGTCCAAAGGGAGCTGGGGGTGACCTCTGTCCGTCCCTGAGGATGGAAAGCATGGGCAAAATAACAGAGAGGATAACAATCACATCCCTGCTCTGATTTCCTTAGGATAATCGGGTGAGGAGAAAGGTTTTGGCGTGGGACTACTTTGGGCCCGAGGGCCCATCTGCAGGGCATTTGGGGAGCGAGAGGTGCAAAGAGGGGTACAAGGCACCGGAAGCACAGGTGCATCAGCCTGGACCGGGGATGGGAGGAAGGCTTTGGCATCCCAGGGGCCCGGGCGCCTGGAGCTGACACCTCGGCTCTGGCACGCACTCAGCACAGGTCACGGCGCAAAAAGCAAAGCCTCGTGGTTTAAAGCCAGGCTTCAGGCTTTTTTTAGAGCCGAGGGTTTGCAAAGCTAAAGCTGTTGCAGGGCTAAATGCAGCCAAAAATCAGTTCACAAGAGTTTCCTCGCCGGGCCCAGGAAAACCCTGCCCCTCCCTGGCATAAGCCGTGCCCCCGCCACGGCTGCTCTGTCCTGCTGCCCGACCTGCCCACACTCCGGATGCGCTGCGGCTGGGGCTATCTCGTTGCGAGCCATCGCCGTCCCGCTGCGTCCACGGCGTGGGACGGGGATGTGTCGGAGGGTGGCCTCGACTGACAGCTCGTGCGCCAGTGCCTGCTGGGCCCTGGAGGCGGAGAAGCCGGCTGTGCCAAGGGAAAAGCAGGGTACAAAGGGAGGAAAATATGAAGAATTAAAAGGTATTTAGGAAAAAAACCCCAAGAGAAGCCCCTTGGCCGAGCATGCAGCTGTTCTCCACTCGCCTTCACGCAGCCCGTGACCAAACGGTGCCGGCCCCCCTCCAGCCCTGATCTGCCCGTGACCAAACGAACTTGCTGCAGGCTTGGGAATTTCCCATCTTAAGAGACGTTGCGAGGAAGCCAGGCAGCCACGGCTGTTTTCGGCTTTCATCGTAGGGATGAAGGAGCCACAGAGACCCCCAAAAAGTGAGCGGGAAGGGGGTGGGAACTGGGAACTCCGCTGCACGCCTTGCTCCATCAGGTTTGGAAACTCCCAGGATCCTGAACGGCCCAACCTTCGGCCACCACCGGCCGGTGCAGCCAGGGAGGACAAGCTCTGCCCCCCAAACCCAGGCCCTGCTCAGGTGTTGTCTGCGTGGAGGGAAACTCTTTTCCAGTACAAATCTCGGCACAGACCCGGGGAGGAGCAGAGGAGACGGTGTCAGCTACTGCTGGTCCCTGCAGCGCAGAGCTGGCTGTGACGTCAGCGGTGACATCAGAGACATGAGTAAATGAGGTCAGCACAGGAAAAATGGTGATTAGTGAACCAAGGTGTGTGCCCAGAAAGAAGCCCTTTTCAGATGTGCCTGCCCTGCGGCAGCCCAGGAGGGCTCTGGATGCCCCGTAGGTGATCTTCTCCCCCAGTGATGTTGGATGTTGCCCCATGAGGGTCTGCACATGGACAGCCCGGTGCACGGTCACGTGTGAAGCGCACCACACACCCACACGGGTGCTTTGGCTGCCCACATTAGGCAGGCGGCTGTAAGGAGGCACCCTGCAGCACATGTGGCAGGCAGGATGCTCTGTGTCTCTTCCTCAGCCAGGCGTGTTAGAGCCGGGTGCGGGGGAGGTCCTGGAGACGGCCACCTCCATGGAGGGGGTTGACTGCTCCCCAGGCCTGGGCTGGGGAATCCAGAAGGCTCCATGGATATCGGTGGGCTGGCAGGGCACTTGGAAGAGCTGACATTCCAGCATGCTGCGGTGTCAGCTTCCCCCAGAAAGGAGAGCAGAGAGGTTTGTCGTGCCCCTGCACACACCAGCATGATCATAGAATCATGGAATCATGGAATGGTTTGGGTTGGAAGGGACCTTCAAGACCATCCCATGGGCAGGGACACCTTCCACTAGGGCAGGTTGCTCAAAGCCTCATCCAGCCTGGCCTTGAACACTCCCAGGGATGGGGCATCCACAGCTTCTCTGGGCAACATGTTCCAGTGCCTCACCACCCTCTCCGGGAACAAGAGACATTATGGATGTCCGTGAGGAAAAGCCCTGGGAGGCACCTGCGTTTCTGCAAGGTGCCTGCAATGCCCCAAGCCCTGGGCTGGCTGCACGTGTCTGGGTAAAGCAGGACGGGAACAGCTGCCCCTGTCCCACTCCTGGTGTGGCCCTGGAAGGGCATCTCTCGGAGAAGGGGGGGCCATGCTGGGAGACTGCACCTTTAAAGCCTGCAGAGGTGGTATTTAGGTGGAAAAAGTGTTTCACCATGACGATGGAAATTGTTTGTATTTCAGTAATGGACTGAGGAGAGTTTAGAAAAAGAGAGAGAGAGAGAAAAGACCTTCCTTCCTTCTGACAGGTTCAGGAATTCTTTCCGCTAATCAAGAAGAAAAACAAAACGCTTGTGCTGGGAGGGGGAGAGGAGGAAAAGGGGGGATCTCCCTGGTGTCCCATAAACCCGGTGGCCATGGACAAAACACCACAACTGCAGCATAGCATTGCCCTGGAAAGTTTGAGGCAGCGCTGGCCAGCGGAGCGCACCTCCCACTTATCAGGGACCCCGCTTTGGAGCATCCCAGACTTGGTGAGGGGCAGCTCCCTCCCAGAAGGATGCACAAACGGCTCTCGGTCTGGGAAGGGCAGGACCGGCACCCACCGTGGCGAGGCAGATGGCCAGTGGTGCAGGTCGGTCCCCAAGGAGGGATGGGAGAGGGTCTACTTGTCAGAGCATCCCACTGCCTTTGCCACCCTCTTGTCACTTGCCGGGGGGCTGCTGCAGTTGGAATGTGGCATGACTGTTGGGAAAGGTCTGGTATGGGCACTCTTTGCAGTCAGGATCGGCCGGGACGAGGCTGTCCTGCCTCCGCTGAGGCTGGTGTGAATGGCCCAGCAATGGAATAAAGCATTTTCCCAACACGGCTGCCTGCAAGTGCGTTAAATGAAACAGAAAGGAGCAGCTGAACAGGATTTGCAGTTTTTCCCCGTGATATGAATTTTCCCTTTTCCATGGATAGTCCCACCGGGTATGCTGTGACCTACTGTTGTACTTATTTATTTACTCAGGCTTTGCAGACAGTTTCAAAGCTGGTGGCCAGGAAGGAGCAACCAGATGCTGCTACTGTGCGGGACAGAAACCCTGCCCAGTCTCCCACTCTGAACAGAGATGCAGAGCCAGGTGCAGTCCCCAAATCCGGAGCTGAACCCCCTTCCTGCCAGAAAGCCATCAGAAAGTGAGGCATTTGACTGCAAGTCCATCCTGTGTGGGATTTTTTCCAAGCAAAAAGTTGGGGCAGTTTGGATTAAGGAGCTGCTTCTCCTTGAGAGAGGATCAGGTTGGGTGGGCGGGTGTAGGAGAAGCCCTGGGAACTTGGAGACTTCTCACTGCCATAGGGAGGAAGAACAGGGGATGATCCACCACCGGTTGCCGAGGAAGGCTAGCCTGCACCAGCGGATTTTTGCCAGCTAGAAAACATGAATATTTATGAACCTGGATTAAAAAAAAAACCCTCTAAGGAATCTGGATGCATGTGAACACCCATCCAGGAAGCGGAGGCCCTTGGGCACCAAACGGTGGGAGCTGGCACGGTGCTGCCCTGCCCCCCGCGGTGCTTTGCCTGCGCTGGGGGTGCAGCTGGGGAAGGGCATCATCGCTGCTGGCAGTGTCCCCCGCATTTGGGGCACCCGTGGCCACAAAGCCCAAGTGTCACAAGCTTGACAGGCAGCCACCTCACACCTCCCAGCCCTTTCCTGGGTCACAACAGTCAAGAGGGGCAGAGAGAGCCATTCTAGCCAGGTAAGGCACAAACACCCTGAATCTGGGAGACCAACAAGCTCTGCTGCTCCCCAGGCCTGGTAGGACCTGGCTCCCTGGAGTGTGTCCCATAGAAGACGTCCAGTTTTTGGCAGTACCAGAGGTGCTCCGGGTATGAGCACCGGCATCTCAGGTCTCCATCACTTGTATGGGGTGGCAATAGCTCCCATCCACAGGTTTGACAGTGGACCTGAGAAGTTTGTGAGGAGCTGCAAGAACCAGCTACTGAGAGACAGAGTGAATCGTGGGGGAGTAGGAGGGTGAAGCAAAGCCTGAGAAAGTGGTTGCTTTTTGGGAACTTTTTCATAGCATCAGCAAATGGTTTGGATTGGAAGGGACCTTAAACACCATGTAGTTCCAGCCCCCCTGCCACGGGCAGGGACGCCTTCCACTAGACCAGGTTGCTCAAAGCCGGATCCAGCCTGGCCTTGAACACTTCCAGGGATGGGGCACCCACAGCTTCTCTGGGCAACCTGTTCCAGTGCCTCACCACCCTCTCCAGGACGAACTTCCTCCTGATATCCAATCTAAACCTCCCCACTTTCAATTTAAACCCGTTACCCCTTGTCCTGTCCCTACAGGCCCTTGTAAAAAGTCCCCCCAGCTTCCTTGTAGCCCCTTCAGGCACTGGAAGGTGCTGTAAGGTCTCCCTGGAGCCTTCTCTTCTCCAGGCTGAACAAGCCCAACTCTCTCAGCCTGTCCCCATAGCAGAGGGGCTCCAGCCCTCGGAGCATCTTCGTGGCCTCCTCTGGACTCGCTCCGACAGGTCCATGTCCTTCTGATGTTGGGGGTTTTTTCTTTACCCCTTTCTACTGCTCACCAGGAAACTTGGTCAGGACAAGCATTTTGCCACCTGGTTTATGCACGCACCAGTCAAGGAAACAATTCTGCAATTGAAAGAGGAAATCTTGGTCCCGGCTATTTCCAACCTCTATTGTTTGTTACTCAACTCATGCATTACACAGAGCAGTAAGCAAGGCAGCACGATTGCAACACTTTGCATGTGCTTTCAGACATTTAATTTTAGCTCTACAAGAAGGATTTGTGGTGTCGAGAAAGCCCAGTTCTAAGGAAAGAGGAAACCTGTGATTCTGACGCTTGATTTTGACCAAAAAAGGAAGCAGATCATTTGGGTGACCTAACTAGTTTAGTCACTTGGGTTGTAATCCTCTGGGAGTCCAGCAAACCCCTGCTGGGTTTTTCCCACCCCCAAGGACCTGGGTTGCTTGGGAGCCCTGGACAGGGCTGAAGTCCTCGAGTGACTGGAGCTTTGTGCCTCAGATTAAGCTCCTGATCTTTGGACCTTTGCTCTGGGCAGCACAGGACTCACACACGCCCCTTCCCAAGAAATCTTGGGATGGGATGGGCTTTGGCAGCAAGTGTCAGATCTCAACGCCACTTGTCCAATGGCCCCTGGGTCATTGCATGTGTTTATAAGGCGCTTGCATGTTGTCCAAATTCTTCCCACCTTTCCCCAATTTCAGGTCTCTCCTCTGCTGCACATGTAAAAGGCTGTCTGAAAAGAAGTTGGATTTAAGAAGTTTAGGAATAAATGGAGCTCCGCATGGAGCTGCGGCACAGCACGAGGGGCAGAATTCAAAGTGCAGAAGCCCCCTTTGCTTTTTCCTGCACCGAGCGCTCTTCCACAGTGCGGCTGAGTCCCCTTCCAGCAGGGGCTAAAAAGGCCCTCTGTAACGGGGAGGGAATTGGGATGGATGCAGGGCAGCTCTCCTCTGCAGAGAGGGTCTGCCAGGGCACCTGGTCTGGTGCTGACGGCAGGCCCGCGGATACCCTGCCAGGGCGAAGGCACCGGGCACCAGGATGATCCCTGCTGCGCACCCTGTCGTGGGCTGAACCAGTGCCCAGCGTGCCCCGATTTTCTCCCCAGTGGCTGCAGGGAGGGCTATCACCAGGGCTCCCTCCAGAGCCTCCCGCAAGCCTGCCCAGGCGGCGGCTGCGGGGCATGGCTGCGCTGGCCACTTCCCAAAATGCAGAAGCACCAAGGGGTGGGGGTGGGGGGAGGTGTTTTGAAATCTTGCAGATATAACATGCTTTCAATTCCTCAAAAACGGGGCTCTGCGTGTGACCAGAAGCATTGTCCTCTTTCCCCCATCCCTTCCCCTTCCACCAACACACGTGTGCAGCCGGGGAGGCTCCTTCTCCTTCTTTTTGCAGGGCTGCAGCGTGTGCCTGTTTCATTGAGAAAGTTACCCAACGCCGGCAGGTTGGGAAAGGGGAAAGCGGGATGCTGGAACAGGGGTGTGTTTTAAAGAAAGAATGGAATCTTTCTTTTCCCAAGTACCCGGTTATGCAAGATCCCGAGGATCTTGATTTGGCTGTGAGACAAAACCATCATGACATAGCCCTGGCCGAGGGTTTGCGTGTCCATGAAAAAAAAAAGGAGGTAAAACAAAGAAAAGAGCTCGCCTTGCAGCAGCACTTGGAAGGGCTGGGTTGGAGATCCTGGCTCACCCCGGTGAGGGTGGAAGGGCTGGGAGCAGGTCCAGGCAGCCGGCTGAGGGGCACCCTTGGGCTCTGTGCTTTGTTTGGGTGAAGCAGGGCTGCGGGTGCTTCCCTGCACCCCTGAGAGCTGGAGCGGTGCTGACAGAAGGAGGGTGTCCCGCGGGCTCCTTCGTCACTGTGCTGGTTCCTGATGGCTTGGGAGCAGGGAAAGTACTGAGCATCCTTTGCTTCTCTGGAGCCAGTGAGAAACTTAGTCTGGCTGATGGGCCAGATTATGGAAAAGGAAGGGGTGGGAAAAATGACCTTATTGAGAGCTGAATTCAACTGTGCAGCCCAGAGTAACTTCTGCTCCTGATATCCCTGTCCCCTCCTTGCACGGTTCTCCAGCAGGGAAGACAGCAGGGCTTTCTCATCTAGGGAAACCCCGGACTGTAGGACCTGAGCGCAAAGTCCTTGCAATCCATCTTTGCCGGGTGGCCAAGGGCAGGATAAAGGCTTTTCATCCTGCAGCAGGTGCCCCCGACCCCCCGGGATGTGTTCACAGCACTGTGCCCTGCTGCAGGGCTGGAGTGCGGGGGCCGTGCCGGAAAAATCACGCCTGAGACATGACTGGGAAGGTCAAACTGAGGGACAGGTGCTGGAAAAGGGGCCAAGACCGCCAGGGACAGAGAGGA
>NW_010230425.1:23329-23787 GCF_000690775.1 Eurypyga helias
CGACCCAGGCCAGGAATGCGAGGAAGGTGAAATCCGGGCACGCTGCCCTGTCGTTTCCCCCCCCAACCCTCCCTCCCCGGCTGCCCCCACTTCTCTGGCCGTCGCAAGAACAGGATATTCACCCCAGCGACGTACACTCACACACGTCTTGTTATCAGGAAAAAACACTCAGTCAGCGTCTGGAATGGGCTCTGGTTAACCATGTGGCCACCGGCTCTCCCTCGTGGGGCCGCAAGGGAGGTGCCTGCTCAGGACAGGGTGCGGGCAGGTGGGCAGCCATAGGTAAGAGCCGTGGGAGCTGCCGGCATGGAGAGGGCTGCGGGCAGGTGTCGATGGCTGGCACAGCCCTGCTGTCACCAGTGGTGCCTCAGCCCCTCCCTCCCTGCAGAGCTGCAGGGCAGTGGCTGAGCCTCCTGCCCCATGGCAGGGGGTTGCCCCCTCCTCGCCACCGTGAAGCG
>NW_010230425.1:23801-30167 GCF_000690775.1 Eurypyga helias
CCCCAGCCCCATCTCCCCACGCCGGCTGCCCTGAGTCATGTCAACACATCCCCGCTTCCAGAACGGGCTCTGCAAAGACGTCCTGTCTCAGGTAAACAGGATCTCGCTGCGCTGTGTGACCTTGTTTACCTCCCCGAAAGAATTTGGCTGGAATTTTTTTTATTATTTTTTTTTTTTCTTCCTAAGGGCTGGTGAGTCACCCCGCAGAAATGCGTGCAGCCTTTCCACACTGACTCACCCCGCTGCCCCCCAGCTCCGGGGCAGGTGAGAAGCCCCTGCTCACCCGATGATGCAAGCCCTGTGGCGGTGGCAGCGATGGTGGCGTCTCTGCGGCAGGAAGCACGGCCGAGCGCATGGGCAGCCCCTGTGCCAAAACACAGGAAGAGCGCTGAGAAATTACCCCGTGCATTGTCAACTCCAAAAACACCAAAGAAAACAAAACCAAACAAAGAAAACCAACGAAAAAAAAAAATAATATTGGCCTCGCCAGAACAATTGCCCAGAAGCAAAGAAAAGAGAAAAAAAAAAAAGAGGCCAATGGACCTGGCCCAGCGCCAGGACCCTTGTTTTCCTTTCCCAACACAATGCACGTTAAATAATACTTCCTTCTCGCAACAAGGCTCTCCTGGGCCCGTTTTGTTTTTCTCCCCTGCTGCACAGGGGCCGGTGAGCGTGGGTGCCTCCCGTCACTGGAGCGTCGGCACTTGGGGGCTGCCGCTTGTCCCTGCCGCCGCCGATCACCCATTCCCACCACCACTGTTGGGCTGCCCGCCACCCCTCGGCTTTCCCGTGGGGGGCAGGCGGCTCTTCAGCACTTCTCCTGGCCTCTCCCACCCACCGGCATGATCCAGACTAAGCCACTTGGCAGGATGATTTCTCTGGAAGGTAGCTGGGTACCCAGCCACCCCCATGTAGCCAAGCTACGAAGCTGTCTGTACAGGCTGAGCACAGTGGTCGTATCCTAGACGGCAATTTACTGCCGGATCGAATTAAAGCAGAGGAACAAACCAACATACATCACAGGAGGGATGAAGGGTTTCATGCCGGTTCTCGCCAGGCTTCCAGGCTGGGAGGAGGGGAACCTCCGTTACTTGCGCCTGGGCTCTTCAGCTCCCATTTGGCTTGCGCTCAGATTTCTTTGGGATTTCTCTTCCCAATGACAGTGTCACTGGCACCGTGACCAGCTGTATTTACATGTCCGTGTTGCGGAGGAATCCAAGTAAAACTGGTTTTGTTTATTCTAACTTCTTCCCTGAGAAATGTAGCATCTGTGGCACCACGCCTCCCATTTGGTGGCAGTGTCAACCAGCAGTCTTCAGGGGGCTGATCAGGTCTATACCTCTGAGGATTATTGGGATTGCATAGCAGGTGCAAGAAAGGAGTTGCCCTTTTTAAAATCAAAATGGGGTTTTGTACACCAAACAGCTGTATACGTGTCTCCCCAGATTTCTGTTTTCTTCCACGAGAGCCCAGGTGGCCGGGCAAGGTGGACCTAGTTGTTCCCGAGTGCTCACAGGCATGGCACATCTCTGTCACCGACGAGGCTCAGCGCTCCGGCAGTAGATGCATGGCTGGCCAGCTTTCTCCCGGCAGCAGGAAAGAGGGCCAGGCTCTGCGCGTGGCAGCGGGCGGCAGCATTTGACGTACGCGTCCACTGACGCCCGCAGTTGAGCGAAGTCGTTCGTTTCAAGGATTGACTTTGTGCGCTGAGGCAATGCAGAAAAGCCACAGCCAAGGTCCCACCTACGCGCATAGTCTGGTCCTGGCTCTGGGTGACGGATCTGTGTTCTGGGTAACAATGAATGCATCAGGGAGGTGGCATCTCCTTGGCACTGCTTGGGTCTGTTCTTCTTCAGCCCAGAAGATAAACCTGTCCCTTGCTGCAGGGCGTGTGCGATCAGTCACAGCAAGCAGTCCAGGTAACTTCTTGGTCAGTGAAAGCCAGTTTCTGAGCAGACGTGAGCCATGTCCGAGAGGTTTTGGAGACGGATTAGTGGAAGGCCATTAGGAAGGGATCTGGGGCAGAGCTGGGATGCAGCACGCAGTCTCACGGAAGGCTGTGTGTGTGTACCTCCCGTGTACCTGCTGTGCCCTCCATGTGTACCCAATCCTGTTCGTGTGTGGTGGTGACTGATCGCTCTCCGGGGCAGGAAGCTCACCTTCCTGGCCGGCGGTGGGATTCACCTCACAGCCAATGTCTCCAAAATCCCACACAGCTGTCTCAGCTCCCTTGGTAGTCAACAGAGTGAGATGGACATGTCCGGAAAGCAACTCAATTTCTTGGCTTAACCTTTTTAAGGTTGGGATGAATCATGCTGTGGCAGTGCTCAACTCTCTCCTTTGTCTAGAGCAGGAGACAAGGGCTGCTAGTGTTTGACTGCTTCATTTTCACTCGGCTCAATTTAAGGTGCTTCATTTTTAGCTGGCAAACACCAAGCACAGTGAATCCCACCTCAGGAGAACAATGTGCCAGTGTGTGACAAGCAGCAGCAAGTCCAGGAACAGAGCTCCTTTCTTATTTAATGACTGCAGTTTGTGCTAAAATTTGATCATGGGAACTACTGCCTCAGCAAAACGCAGCTTGCTCAACGTGCAGAGCATGCCTCCTCCTCCAACAGCCCTGTCAAAGAATGTGTCCCTCGGGGACCTTGACACGTGAAGGAGAGAAGATCTGGAGCTAGTGACTTGCATGGGGTTTTCCCTGGACCTGGCACGGCACTTGTTTGTATCAGCTGCCAAACCTCTGGCAATTCACCCGCTCCTGATAACACAGCTGAAAACCTGGAATAGTCAAACCCAAACATTTAGTCCAAATCACTGTGTGTACATGTCCTCACGCCTGGTGGGAGCGACCAGTTGGCCCATATTTGGCTCTGTGTCCAGGTCAGCCCCTGAGCACGGCTCTTGGTGATGGAGATCTCCCTCCCACCGGAGAGAACTCAGTGGAAACTTCTTTCCAGCGAAATGTTTGCTGCTTGGCCTCCTCTGCTAAAGGAGCAGGTGCTGGAGGTTGTTTGGCTAGCTGATTAAACAAATCCCAGTGTTTCCTGCCAGACCAGGTGAAGTCAAGTCTTTTCAGCTGCCTCGTCCCTACGAGCTCACCAAGCGGCATTCGTCAGCTCTGTTACTGCGGAATATTCAGCTTGGAGGCACAGAGTGTCAATCTGGCCGTATCCCTAATGACAGCCACGAGTTCAGCTCTGAAATGGCCCTAGGGAACTACAATAAAGAAGGGGGAATATTCAAGGCAGGATAGTCCAGGTTGGCTCAGTAGTGCTGTCGATGTGCTCTTTAAACCGTTTTTAATGGTCTTCACAGCTCAAGCTTGGAGGCCTTGGATAAGGGGTGGGCATGGCTGCTCGTGGGACAATGGCGAGTGTGAGCCTGCTGAAAGTTGTAACCGCGACATGCCAGCTCACCACACTGAGGTATTTTCAAGATGACTGTCAAAACTCTCACCTCCCATAGCAACCTGGCACCGGGAATGTGTGCTATTTTGATAGGAAAGGTCCATCTATATCTCTGTTTGCTCCTGGTTTGGGCCTGCTCTGCCCAGTAGAGTGGCGGAGTCCAGCAGGATGCCGCTTTGGTTGTGGAGGCAGGCACGCATCTGGGATGTGCGCCGCAAACCTTCCAAGCTGATCCGTGTCACAGCAAGTGGGAAGCGATGGTGGTGACATCTGCTGTGGCTGAGTGATGAAAAGTCATGTGAAGATTTTTAAAAGTAGAGGTAAGGCACCACCCCATTTATTCGGTATCTCCCAGCTCTCTCCACTTAGGTCCAAACCTCCTGCAGACGGTTCCAACCCTGCAGCCAAAGAAAGATGCTAATTCAGTGACCCATCAATGTATGACCCATCGCTGCTCTCACCTTCTGTCAGCAGAGGTGGTACTGGAGATATATTTTTACATTCCTCATGCGAAATGTGGCCTTACTTACTGTTTCTGTCACCATTTATTTTGTGCATCCCTCTAGCAAGCTACACACTCCCAAAACCATAGGCTGTGATCACAGAATCATGGAATCACAGAATGGTTTGGGTTGGAAGGGACTTTAAACACCATCTAGTTCCAAGCCCCCTCCCATGGGAGACCAGGTTTCTCAAAGCCTCATCCAGCCTGGCCTTGAACACTTCCAGGGATGGGGCATCCACAGCTTCTCTAGGCAACCTGTTCCAGTGTCTCACCACCCTCTCCAGGAAGAATTTCTTCCTGATATCCAATCCAAACCTCCCCGCTTTCAATTTAAACCCGTTACCCCTTGTCCTGTCACTACAGGCCCTTCTAAAAAGTCCCCCCCAGCTTCCTTGTATCCCCTTCAGGCACTGGAAGGTGCTGTAAGGTCTCCCCGGAGCCTTCTCTTCTCCAGGCTGAACAAGCCCAACTCTCTCAGCCTGTCCCCATAGCAGAGGTGCTCCAGCCCTCGGAGCATCTTCGTGGCCTCCTCTGGTCTCTGTCCAACCAGTCCAATGTCCTTCTTACACTGGGGACCCCAGACGTGGATGCAGCACTGCAGGTGGGGTCTCATGAGAGTGGAGTAGAGTGGGAGAATCCCCTCCCTTGACCTGCTGGCCTTGCTTCTCTGGATGCAGCCCAGGATGCAGAGCTGCTGCAGACTGCTTTGGGTTGAGGCACATCCACGGGGAGTGCTTTATATAACACTGTCTGGTTTTCCTCGTGTTTAAATTATTTATACATTTATCCTACAGAATAGTTCTATTGATTGGCAACTTTCTTTGCATGAACTTCTAGGTGTCATGACAACTAGTGACTCTACAGAGTCCTCCATCTTTTAGAGGGGTTCAATCACCCATTTGACCAATCTGTACCAAGAACAACCAGCCTTCTGTCGGGTTTTGCAAGCAGACGGTGCTGTGTCCATCGATCAGGCTGAACAAATGGATTTCCTCAGCAACAAATCTAACTGCACTGCAGTTTCAGGCTCTTCCTAAGAAATCTTTCTGACATGCAGTCTAAGGCTGTACAATTTCAGATGGGAAGTGTAACTGCCTACTGAGAAAAACGGGAACGTACGCTCCATTTTAAGCCCATTACAGAAAGGAATTACTTAGAGAGTCACGCGGACGCAAAGCTAATATCATCCTCTAGATAGTAACTGCTGCATCTAGTACTGCTCAGCAACGTGCAGAAATAGAAGTGGACAGAAATCTACCCAGACAAAAGCCAAGATTTTTTTTTCCTGATGTCATTTGGGTGCCCAGACATGGCTTCTGAGCTGCGAACGTCCTCGTGGCCTGCCCGTGTCCCGGCACTCCCACCTCGTCCTCATTCTCCCAGACACCTGCAGTTTTCTTTGAAGCAGGGACACAGCGAGCGTTTCCCAGAGACATGTCAGGACGCAGAGGGAAAAGCAGAGAGATGGATTCTATCTGTCAACTCACCATGAAATACAGTGACAACCCTCCCTCCCCCAGCCCCAAAAGAAAGCTTAGTTTTTTTCTGGTTAGAAAAAAGCGTTTGGCTCAATCCCTAGACCAGCTGCTTCCTACATAAATAAGAGGCATGCACGGTGTACAGAAAAGAATATTTGACATTCCTAATCAATTAGATAAGGGGAAAAAACAGTCCATTTTCCTGCTCAAAATAAAGTTATCGTGGTTACTTCAGATTTCAAGGGCATTTATCTTTTAGCTTCAGACAGAGGGGCACTGAGTAGGCTGCAGGTCACTGACCCAGGGCTGAAGAATGACTAAGCGGCCAGCTGGGATGGAGGAGCCCATGCCCGGCTCTACCAGGGCGCTGGGATGGGAATAGCTGTGGCAGTTGCCAGCCAAGTCAGGTGTGCCTTAGTAGAGCCAGGCTTCTGCGAAGTCGGAGTCAGGCCTGGAATAACTGGCAGTGCTGGGATAGGGAGTTAAAACACCTCAAACAAAATTGTTTAAGGGAAGCACTCCCATTTCTTGCCCGTGCACTCCCTGGCTTTGAAAACTTGTATAAACATTTACCCAAGGAAATGCCAGGGAAATCAAGGTGAGGAAGAAGGTGGCTGGGAGGGCTGTAGGAGAACACAGACGCCTTCCCTACCCCAGTTCAGGTCAGGACATTTCAGTGGAAGAGGCACAACCTGAGACGTGCTGGGGATCTTCAGCTCAAAAGCACGGGAGGCTCCAGGCCCTGGGGCAGGTGCCAGGCGTCGCAGCCCCGCAGCAGAGGCAGGCGGCACGGCTGCAGTGGCATCGTGCCCTCTCCTCCAAGAGCTCGTGACCCCCTCCGCATCGCCAGCAGCCTTGGAGGCCTCTCTGCGGGCTGTTGGAGATTCTGGAGAGGATCGGCTCTGCCGTCTCCCGGTTCTGGGGGAGACAGCAGGCCCAGCGCACTGCCCTTCGCACATACCCCAGGCAGCTC
>NW_010230425.1:30198-35920 GCF_000690775.1 Eurypyga helias
GAGGCTTCAGGCCCGGCGGCGGTATCGGAAGTCTTAATTGCTTCTGCTTTGCCTTTGCAACAGCACTTCTGTGTTCTTCCAAGATTTGTCGGGACAGAGTGTTTCCCCAGGAAAAAAAAATACGCCAGGAGGGCAATGAAGCCTCGGAGCCGACAAAGCCCTGCTCAGCTCCCGCTGCAATCCTGGGCCTGCAGTGCCACCTAATGAGCCAGCGCCGTCCAGCGCCCGCACCTACGCTGCGGCGTGCGGGGCGGTCAGCGAAGGCTGCCTTCGGGCACTCTCCTCTCTAACGCCTTTCCTCCCGCTCCCAGTGTTTCAAAAATTGCTTGATGCCTTGCAAGCCAGCCGCCAGGCAGCAGGTGACACCAATCCTGTCCCGCGGACGTCTCACGGAGCAGCCTTCACCAAGCCCAAAGGCAAAGTCGACGGTAGTTGGGTGAGAAGTTGGAGTAACTCCTGTCTCTGCATCACACCTGGGAATACTGCTTCCCAGGGCCATGGCAGAGAGGTGACACGGCAGAGCACGGTTTAATGTAACGGTACGTCTGTAATGGGGATGAAGAGTGCTTCCTAGGTTCTGCATCCCAAGGGCGTAGCCCAGGCGCATCCCGCCGCGAAGGCTGGGCACCCGCTTCTGGCACCAAAGCCGGCGACGCGAACACAAATGCCAGTCGCGTCACAGACTGCGCAGGTGCTGAGCCCTCAGCTGAGTCTGAAACCGACTCCAGCCCCGCACCTGGTTTTCAAGCCTTTCAAAGTTCTCCAAGTGCTTCAGGGGTGAAGACAGGGAGTACTGCAACTCTGGCCCCTTTGCAGTGGAAGGAAGAGGGGACGTGCAGCGGCTCAGATGCAAACGGTCCTCTGCGAAAAGAAACGTTTTTAGGGCTGGATGCTCTGCAGGCCATGAGCGGATCCTGCGGGAGAGTGGGAGGCTTTGGAAGTTTTAAGCGATGAACAGCTGAAGAAGTTTCTGTGCAGCATGTGGGAACCAAGGCTTTTCAAATACATATCGTATGTCCACAGATGGGCAGGCTTTCAGTAAAACAACAAAGCTCAAATTAATTGAAACAAAGAAGCCCAATTTCACTGAAACCACAACAATATTTTTTTTAAAAAACAAACTACAAAAGCCCTTATTTTCCCTTACCCACCCACACTTCCAGTCGAGGCTTCAGAGCACTGAAAATCCTACTACAGCTTCCCATACAGGAATTCATCTGGGCTGTGTACTTTGTGTACCAAACCAGCGTTTGTCACTCTTGAGGTGACACAGAAGCACGAGCAGCCAAAGCGGCCCAGAGAGAAGGAAGACCATTCTCCAGCTAAGTGTTTACCTTGGAAAGCCGAGATGGGCATTGCAGCGCCTTCGCTAGGACCCGTTTGGGTATTTCACATGAGTCAGGCACGGGATAACACGTACACACCATCAGGGCCTGGGATGGGGACATGGATCTCCTCTTGCCTGGGAAAATGACCACGAAGGTGAGATGTGTCATGCCTGTTCCCCAGCCTAGTGAACTCGGAATTTGTCTTGCACTAAACAAGACAACTTCCGTGGGTGAATGCGTGCTCCCCTTTCTCCTGGAGTAGATAACAAGCTGGCATTTGGGGCATTCTCCCAGAAGATGGGATTTCATGGCCCTGAAGACAGAGGAGGGACTGGATCTTGACCACCAGAACTGTTGGGGGCGTGCTGTAACTGCTGAGTTGTTGTTTCACGGGTGAGAAAACAAGTCTCTTCCAGCAGCATTTTCAAAGAAAAATGGCAGCTGCCACTTTCTGTACCGTCCTGCTCTGGGAAGCAGCCGAGCTCTTCAAGGAAGACTGGAAAGAAACACCTACCTGGTCGCTCCCAGTCACACCTGGGTGTGAGCCAAGGTGCAGAGGGAAACTGAGCTGCCCACCAAGATGAGGTGCCACTGAGGGACAAGTGTCAGCTGTGCCATGTTTGGAGGATCACAGATCACAGTCTGGGGTCCGGTGCTTACCCTGCTCTGGGAAGCAGCCGAGCTCTTCAAGGAAGACTGGAAAGAAACACCTACCTGGTCGCTCCCAGTCACACCTGGGTGTGAGCCAAGGTGCAGAGGGAAACTGAGCTGCCCACCAAGATGAGGTGCCACTGAGGGACAAGTGTCAGCTGTGCCATGTTTGGAGGATCACAGATCACAGTCTGGGGTCCGGTGCTTACCATCGCGCTGAGATGGTACTCCAGGTGCCTCAGGTCTGTGCCCAAGGCATGGCCACCATGAAAGAGAAATGCTGGGTGGTCTGACCTGAAGAGGGGGAAAGGCTGAGGTAGACAACTGCCATGTATGCTTTGTAAGGGGGCAAAAACCCCACGCTGGGCAAAAAGTGGTTAAGGATGGAAGCGAAATGACATGGAACCCACAGGAGGTATTTTTCTTTATGGCAAAGCTTTCAGGTGGGCCTAAGCTCGGCCCAGATGATCTTTCCTCCACCCTCTAGGAGTAGCTCTTTTGGCCAAGGCAAGGGGACTTCCATGTTTGTTTTCCTCATGCGCATTGCGTAACCCCCAGAGGCAGAGCACTACTTTGTGCTGGGGCTGTACCTCGCTGGCCATCCATCCGCCGCCGGGAAATCCCTGGGCTGGGAGCAGAGCAGAGCCAGGTGAGGAATGCATAGCACAAGTGCAGCTTTAAACACATTGCTCACTGCCCTGCAAGGGCTCCGGGTAAACCGACTGGCAGCAGAGGGCGGCTGCATTCTTTCCATGGGTTTTAAGATGCTAACATTAAAAGTACCAATTGAAGTGGACATACCAACTACAGGGTAGTTTAGTGATGCCCCCTGCGTCCTGTCCACGCCTTTCTGTGCTTCCAGCCAGCTCGGAGGTCTGGGCTGCTGTCCTGGGCCAGGGCGGCACCGGCCATGCTCGTTTGCTGTCCTTCATTTCTGCAACGTGTGATGAGGCTGCCTGCCGAAACCTATGAGCTGCGTGTAAAACGGACCTGCGCTTGCAGACCAGCGTGATGAGTGCCATCTACTGATAATCAAACACAGAGCACGGCAGAGGGAGGCTGGTTCACCCACGGAGTCAGCGATATATGGCAAGCGGCACCGGCAGCAGGGCTTTTCATGGCTGCCAGCCCCCGTGACGTTACGGAGTCGTGGCAGCACCGTGCTTGTAGGCTGCCAAGGCTTGTTTCTGCTGCAAGGTCTTTTCTTGAAGCTCCACCAAGCAGCATTTCTTCAGGGATGTGCTGGTTGTTTTGAAGCTGTGCTGATCTTTGCTGCAGTCTTCGGGGCGGGAAAGGGCTTCGTAGAATATAAATGACCATTAATAAATTTTTAGTGTTAATGTAAGTGCTTGTATCAACTGGAAGCTGAATCACTTAATCAGACTTGTAGCAATTAAAATGGTAATTTTTCCATACTAGATTCTGCTTGCAATTTTTACTCAAGTAAAACTCTTTGAAGTTAATTGGAATTTTGATTAAGGGCTCCTGGATCTGGGTCTCCGAATTTGTACGAAGGAAGGTTCAATATTTGCTTTGGTTCCCTGCGCATGGAGTTCACTGCTATATATCAGTGCGACTGTACAATTAGTCGTAACAAGAACAACTCCAATAAAGATTGCTCTAATCTAGTCCTCGATACACTTTAGGAAAGGTCTTTTATCACAGAATGGATTTTAAAGTACTGCTAAAACAAGCTGTAAGATCTGAAAAACTTGATTGCTTAAATTGGTTGTCTTAATTATTTCTAGCTCCTATAAATGGTTTAGTGACATTCACTTAACGGTAATTCAGAACTCGGGGTGGGGGGGAGGAGGAAGGGACACTTTCTTGCTCTTCACCTTTTGGGTTCAGTTTTAAGTTGTCACTGCCAACAAAAAAACCCAAACCAAACACCTACTCAAATTCCAGTATAACCATTAGTGGAATGAAAAGTAACTGCGCTGTAACAGCTTTAAACAGTAACGCTTTTGCTCAAAATGTTGCAAAAAAGAACCCCTAACAAACCAACCCTCTGCAGAAGAACTGACAGGTGTGGTGAGACAGCAGCATTTTCGGAGCAGTAACATGCGGCACAAGCAGTGGGTTCTGGTGCTGCAGGCACCCCAGGCATCAGTCAGGGGGGCATTGTCGCCGTAGCAGTCCTGACTCACACGGGTTTCACTGCACCCTGAACAACCAACCGTGAGAATAAAGCCCCTGGGAAGGAAGGAGCACCTGCACGGAAAAATCCCTCAGCGGACAAGGAACACATGGTTTTGTTGTGCTGCGGGATTTTCCTGGAACTTTGCTGCATGCTGATGTCATCTCATGGAGGGATTTCATCACTCATCCTTCCAGGCAAAGGAGCGCCGTTTGTCCAAAGCTGCGACATAACCGATGCAAATATTGCTTAAACTGCACTTGGGTCAATTGCTGGCGTGAGAAAAGGGAGAAGCAGAAAGAACGAGGGGAGTAACCGTGCAGAAACTACGCTGACGATATCGCCCGTGTGGGTTCTTGTCACACAACTCTGTTTCTAAGAGCATTGTAGCTTGCGAGCAAACCAAGGGTTGATTCGTTCTGCATTCATTAACAAAGTTTCTTTAATTTGGATATGTACATCTCCTTGACCTTAAAAAGACATATGTTAAAGAACAAGTTGTAAATGTCCTGCCCCAAGAAGTGCAACAGTTTATCAATAATGGATTTGTCTGCAAGTTTGCTGTGACTGTGGGATTTTATTGTTTTTTTTTCTTTTGTCCTAAGGGGGTCTTTAGAGCACAGTTTCTTCCATTTTCCAGTTCAGCACCACAGTAATTGGATTCAAGTACAAGGAGAGGGATTAAAAACAGGTCGTTGTGATTCAGAGAAATGCTCTGATCTTCTTTTGTCTCTGGTTTTTCTCGAGTTCTTGATTTTGAGATACAAAGTGAAATTTGTCTTAAATATTTCTCTCTATTCCCTCTAAAGCATCAAAGCACAGTACGAGAGAGGAAGGATCAAGCAGAAGATCAAAGCTTTATTATTATTTTGCAATATGGTACCAAAACCTTGACTATTCAGTGGCTATGCCATTACAGAGCCAAAACTGTGCTATAAGCTGCCAGGTCTATTTAATGGTTAGCCCAACGATCACAATTCCCAACAGTGAACTTTGAGTTCTGAAATGGCTGCGGCAGGAGTAAGCACCCTGCCAGTCACTGCATCCACACAGAGTCACTGAGGTTGGAAGAGACCTACAAGATCACCTAGTCCAAGCACCAACCCAACACTGCCATACCCACTACACCCACACGTAGGGATCGGGTACGTCGAGTGAAAAATCAAGCCTTTCAAACTGAACTAGGAACACACGTTAACTCGGTAAGGTTCATCCCGTCCCAAACTCTGCACACAAACAGCACCCGTGCAGCCGCAGCGGTGACTGAGCACAGCTCGGGGGGGACAGGTAGATGTGGAAATAAGCCCTTGCTCTGACGAAAAGATGTCCCAGGAGACTTAAAAAAAATAAAAATCTGGCATTTCATGTAGTGGTTGGGGAGCAAAAGCACGGATCTGTGCATAGCGGAACGGTGAGGCAGGGAGCCTGGACAAGGTGTCCCGTGTCCGTGCCCACGGCGTGCCTGTCCTCCCGCGCCTCACCCAAGGAAGCCTCGGCCGCCCTGAAGAGACGGCCGAGCGTCCTGCCCGTTTGGGGCTGTCAAACAGCAGCTCCCCGGGCGCTACGTCCCTAAAATCCCCCAGCGCTTCACCGTGAGCCACCT
>NW_010230426.1:0-212 GCF_000690775.1 Eurypyga helias
CCCGCCCCTTGTCATATCCCGACGGGACATTTAAACCCTCCCTCCCGTCAGCCGGAGTCGCTCCCGGTTTAGTCGGGGCTTAAAACACCGCGGGAGTCTTTTAAAATCCTTCTTTTTTTTTCAAATACCTTAAATTTATAGATTTTTTTTAAGCAGGATAAGATCTTAGAACCATTATCCCCCGTCTTTTCTAAACACATCCCCCCCCCCGC
>NW_010230426.1:258-2487 GCF_000690775.1 Eurypyga helias
GCTGCTGGGCACGCTTTCCTGGGAATGTTTTGTACACTCCGCATCTTCCAAGCGCGGACTAGGGAAGATGCCGATGCTCAGGTAGAAGGGGCTGGAGTCTGGCACCGGTAGCGGAGTCCGAAAGGTGACGGACCATCTCTTGCCGTGAGGAAGAGCTCCACTCCCATAAAATGACACTGAAATGAGGACTAAGCAGCTCTTCTGTTGGCTGCTGAGGGTGGAATTCGAGCAGCTCGGCTGGGGCTGCTCGTGGCCGGGTTGTCTGTGAGCGTCACGGTGTTCAGCACTTTTGCATGTTATGGCTTAATTTTAGGGGTGTTGTATGATGATCCCTGTTCATCCCATCACGGACCAGTTTGGGTTGGAAGAGACCTCAAAGCCCCCCAGCCCCACCCCCTGCCATGGGCAGGGACACCTTCCATAGTCCAGGTTGCTCCAAGCCTCATCCAGCCTGGCCTTGGACACTTCCAGGGATGGCGCATCCCCAGCTTCTCTGGGCAACCTGTCCCAGTGCCTCACCACCCTCTGCGGGAAGAATTCCTTCCTGATGTCCCATCTCCATCTCCCTCTTTCCGTTTAAACCCGTTACCCCTTGTCCTGTCACTCCCTGCCCTTGGAAAAAGTCCCCTCCATCCCTCAGGGGGCTGGATGGACGCACACCCTCCCATTCCTTTTCCTACACAGGGGCCAGCGTGCCGTGGGGTGGGATCCCGGAACCCATCGCGGTTCAGAGGTACAGCCCTGAGCATCCTGGGTGACTGTGGGAGACGTTAATCCTCACAACCGAACAGTAAACGGGTACAAACCTCCTCGGGACTATAAATCACCGCAGAGCATTGTGAAAGGTAGCGACTGCCTCTTGCTAGGGAGAGCAATCACAGGTTCTTGTTCGATCAGGACTTGGTCAGACTCCCCCCAAGTGTCCCGGCCTTTTGGTGTTTGGGAACAAAAGGGATTTCTCTTTTCAAATTGCACAAGCGTACCTCCTACCGTGATGTCAGGAGTGGAATGCGGGATTGTGTTTAAACAGCGTTTCCAAGTGCAGCTGGAACAAACAGGTTTGATGGCGAGTACCAGGACTTACCCAGTTTCTGACCTCCGTCCTGTCACAATAATTGCCCTTCTGTCGGAGAACAATGTCTGCTACCGGCGCTGGCAGCGACGCCACTGGAAAGGGAGCAGGCTGCGGTTGCTCGGCGGTTGGAAACGCCAGCTGGGAACCCAAGTGACCTTGAATTTGCCTTGACTTTGCGTTGTCTCTCTCACTCGCTTCATCAGAAAGTTTATTTCATAAGCAGAAAACCTCCTGCTAAAAATACAGCTGAAAAGCACTGCGGGGAGCCCTTCGGCACCCCAGGCATTGTGTCCCGGGTCGGGGCGTTGTGCTGCCGTGATGCACCACTGACAGCAGCTAAATACAGCTGAGAAACTGGATACCCGGGGCAAATCAGCCCCGAAAACGGCACTGTCGGTCTGGTCTGGTGTGTTTCGGAACTACCAACCGGTCCTGGACTGACCTGGTCACTGAAAATACTGTGCCAGTGGCTGGTGTGCCTGCAGAGGAGGCTGGAAAGGTTTCTGGGCTGGTGCTGTGAGTAAAGAGGAAGAAGAGCGATGAGCTTGTGTTGGCGCCCAACGCAGAGACCCAAGCACAGCTCTGCAGGACAGAAATTGCCCCAAAATGACAGCCCCGTTAGTAGGACTGGGTTCAGGTCACCTGAAGAACCCATATGGCTCGTTGCTACCCGGTTCTGCGTAAACTGGCGCTGCCTTCGGCCAAGGCATGGCCTTTGGCACGTGGGGGTGAGGTCCCGGGAGGGTGCTCAGCAGACCCCAGGTCACTTCTCAGTGTCCAGGGATTTCATGAGGACTTGGAAAAGCTCTTTCTGGGGAGCAGTGCCATGAATCTGGTGTTACCTGCCTGGCCTCTGCACGAGTCCCCTCCCGGGCGGCCCCTCTCCCAGCCGGGGTGCCGGGGCGGTGCGGCCAGTGCCCAGCCTCTGGCTGACGATAGGCACAGCCAGCGCACCCACTAATTAGGCTGCCACTTAGCAGGAGCTGCAAGATGTACGTGCTAAGCGTTAGTCACGTCCACACCTGCCTTCCAGTCGGACAGGCTGCCCTCCTGCTCACCGGCACTGGGATGAGCCTCCTCCTGCTCACTGGCACCGGGACGAGCATCCTTCTGCTCACCGGCACTGGGATAAGCATCCTTCTGCTCACCGGCAC
>NW_010230426.1:2899-3984 GCF_000690775.1 Eurypyga helias
GCGCGCATCTCCCCAGCCAACCAGCACCGGTAACCGCCGCGTATTAAACCTTTTCAACCGGCCTCTGTTTGCGTTACAAAGATCAGGCAGTAAAACCCAGACTGGTTTTGTTTTACAAGCAGCAAAGAGGGGAGGGAAGGGGCCCCCCCCGGCCTGGCTCCTGCACGCCTGGCACGGGCGGTCAGCCGGCAGGAGCTGCTGGAGAGGGGTCACTCCATACCAGATCCACCATTCTGGGAGCTGAGCTGTTGGCTCGGGAATGGGAGGGATGGGGCAAACCCAGCTCGGGCAGAGCTCCCTGCAGCCCGAGCACTAATCACTGCTAATTGCACCTCCGCTCGTCCCACTGGGGCTGCCCTCTCTGTGCTCCCGGCCTGTTTGGCACAGGGGGGCTCCCCATGCCCCGTAACTGCTCGGTGTGGCAGGCAATTAGCTGCACTCCTTTGCCCTTTCTGCCAGAGAATTTACTGGAAAATACAACCGGCCTGCCATCGCTCCAGCGTGTGAGGTGGCTGCGGGGGGGCTCTGGCCACGGGATGTCATGCAGCCCCAGCACGGGATGGGGTGTGCCAGCGCAGCACCGGCCGGGACAGAGACCGTGCAGATTCCCGTGGGCTGGTGCTTTATGGTCCTCTCCCACGTTCTGGGGCAAATGTGAAGTATTGTGTGACCGATGCCTTTCTAGAACAAGAACAGGAGCGGGGCTCATTCCCCTTGGTGATTATCCTGGGGAACAGCTTGTACCTTTCAGGATTCGTTATGTAAACTGGGGTGAGAAGGTCTTAAAATACAGGCGAGGAAGGAACTGCGGCAAGAGGCGTTGTGGAAACAGAGTGATTCACCGCGGCTGCGGCCACGCCAGCATCCAGCCACGCTCCGCGGCGATCGCATCTCCGCTGGCGCTGCGGCACGGTTTAAAGCGCAGGTGGATAAACGCAGTGAACACACACGTTGTCCCACCTGCGGACACGGATTTGGACAAAGTACAGGAGTGGAAGGGGGCAGAAGCAGTCCTGGGGCGGCACGGGGGGTGGGAGACCCGAAGGGTTGCTCTCGGGTGGGCAGGTTGGGATATACGCTTCACA
>NW_010230426.1:4014-5290 GCF_000690775.1 Eurypyga helias
GAAACTGAGGCAGGAGCGTGAGACTGGGGGAGACAAGGTGGTACGAGAGGGTTACAGGAAAGTGCCACCACATGGGTGATGATACAAGAGACGACAGAACACCAGGAACACATTGTCCATGGGGCGTGTTTCCCTGTTTATACCTCCGGCTGTGTTGCAACCAGGCTGGGGCGGCTGCTGGGTCAGCGTCCCGACCCCATGGCAGCTCTTGTCGGGGCCGAAGGGAAGAACCCCAATACCGTGTGGTGCTCCAGCCCATGCCGCAGTGCCGGGCGGCAGACCCCCTGCCCACCGCCCCTGGCACATCCTGAGCCCCCACTGCTCTGGAGAAGGATGAGTGGGATGTCCTGGCACGTGCTCTGGAGTGGGATGAGCTGGATGTGGGCAAGGAGCCTATGCCTTTGGGAAGAAAGGGGACAGATGGAGAAAGATTTCATAAAACCCCCAAGGGATGGGGATGCCCTTGCTACCAGCAAGCGTCAGTCCCAAGAGGAACACTGTTCAGGAGCGATGGGGCTGGATAATCGTGCTCCTGGTTCAGAGAGCATCGCACGTGCGGTACAGAGCGGCAGAACAGTGCCCAGTTCGGGAGCAGCCGCGTGGCTGCGGGCCGGCCGGTACAGCCTGATGGGGCTGGCTGGGCTGGCGAGCATGGGCAGAGCCGGGTGGGCATGTGGGGGTGTCTGGAAGAGGAGGGGGCTGGTGCTGGAGCTGCCCTTGGGGCAGCCTGGCTTGGCACATGGCGTGGGGCACCAGGAGAGTCGTTGTGCAGCGGGGGGAGCTGGGACCAGCGCTGACCCTCGGCCAGAGTGGTGGCTCTCACGTTGCCCGGCACAGGAGGGATGGCTGGTTTCTTGGATGGGATTGCCCAGCCTGGCCTGGGAATTCTTCTCCCCTCCCCATCCATAGGCATCGGTCACTCTCAGCCCGACTCTCACTCTTCCCGGGGTTCGTCAGCCATGACTATCCCTGCTGCTGGCATTTCCATGTGTGCCCGTGGAGGCGTGGGCAGCTGGTGATGACTCTGTGCCTCCTGGTCCATCCTGTTCGCAGGGAGATGCCGGCGTTGGGATTAGCGCCGGAGCCATGTCACGGCATGTCGCTGCCAAGGGCAGCTGCTGCAATCCCGCTCAACCTCTGACTCACACAGCCTGAAGCCGCTCCAGCACTGCCATGGCCCGGGCCTTGCTCAGGATGCTCCAGCCGCTGCAGCCCTCTGGGGCTGAAAACGCTTCTGCAAAGCTCCTCGGGGCTGGTGCGGATGGCTCAGACCTGG
>NW_010230426.1:5986-8037 GCF_000690775.1 Eurypyga helias
GAGATGCCTGCCAGCCCCTTCGTGGGGGTTCCCGATGCTGATGGTTGCGGAGCTGCTCACACGGCTCAAGGGTGAAACCAGAGCAGCTGCGGTCCCCGGTCTCCCAGAGCTGTGGGGCACCGGTGGAGGCAGAGAGGGTTTTCCATAGGCATGTCCCGGGGATGCCTTTCCCAGCCCAGCCCCATTCACATTCATGAGGCATTTAACTCCCAAACCAGTTTTGGGACCACTGCAATGTCACCCAGCCTGGAAGGGGCCCGGGCAGCCGTTAACCCCGTCGGTGCTGCCCGGCTGCATCTGCCTGGAGCCGCCTTGAGCCGCCATCCCTTCGCTCTGGGGGAGGCTGGAGTCACCCCTCCAGGGCTGACATCCCGGGAATGCTGCACCCTGTGGGGCTGGGGGCGCTGGCGCTTGTCCAGCTGGGATCAGGGGGGACAGGGCTGCCTCTCAGCTGTGTTTTCCAAGGAATCCTTGACATTGTCACATCCTGGGCAAGCTTTGACTGGGAGGTCAGATGCTCCCATTTTTCTCTGGTGAAATTCTGGCTGACAGGGAATCCAGACATCCTTCCCACCCTGGGCCATCCTGTCCTCGTCACCTTCATGCTGGAAGCAGTGAAACAGGCAGTCAGGCTGAGGGTCTCGTATTCCACCCGGGAAAAGCCTTTGCTCAAAAGTGCTTCAGTGAGTCCCGCTGCTGCGACTGGGGTTTGTCTCCGCACGGCTCACCCTGCTCTCCATGGTTTTCAAGGCCGGGAATTGCACATTTATGTCAAAGGAGCTGGGATCACTGGGAAAGCCACTGGCAGGAGAGGCCAGTGCAGGTCTGATGCCTGCTCTGCCTTCTGCCATGGCTCAGACAAACCGGTCCCCTCAACCCTCAAGGCAGGACGAGAGCCCGTGTCCGGCACCACGAGCACAACACCCGTTCGGCTCCTCGGGATAGGGCTGGGGTTTTGCTGAAATAACCAGATTTGGCCCGTGCCCTGAAGGCTGTTTCGGGGCAATTGTGTGCTGAGACAGGGTAAGTCTGGGGTATGGCCATGGACCCCATGGCATGGTGTCTGGAGGTGTCCGTTGGGCAGCAGGATGGAGAAGGGCTGGGAGGCTCCATCTGGTCACAAACCCTGTTTCTGGCTGGGCATTGCTTGCCGGGAGACACCGGCTGGGTCCTGCCGTCCGGCAAACCTGTGCAGCTGGATTTTCCTCAGCCACCTCCCAGCCCCAGAAGCTTTCTTCTGGGGTCACCGGCAACTTTCTCCCCTCTCCTGGGAATACGGTCTCAGTGGGAAGAGACCAGGATTCCTCCCCAACCCTCGGAGCCACGGCTGCAGCGGCGGAGGGAGTATGACGGAACCACAAATTGTATTGCCCCTTGTTCCCGTAAACTCCGAGCTTTCTCAAATGCTTTATGATGTTTAGCCTGTGTCAGACCGGATTCTCGTACCGTCCCGGTAGTTTTCTGTGTTCAAGGTGACTCAGGAGCTCAGCAAAATTCCGTGTTTAATTCCCGATGAAGTCATCCATTCTGCAGCTGCTCCTGGCTTTCTGCCTCCCCAGGATTAGTCATACAAGGAGAGAAGGCGCCTGGCCCGAGGAGCGAGCGCGACAAGCACCTGCCGAGACCCCGCGCTTTTCCGAGGGCTTTAAGCGGGTGTTGATGCCACAAGCGCCCGGCAGGACCCACATCCCGGCTGGTTGAGCAAAGGCCAGACCGGCTCGCGGCATGGGAACGCTGCGCCGCAGCCATGCCCTCCGTCGGATGGCTTTTTCCCCAATTAGAAGTGCAGTTATTGGGGATAAAGCTTGGCCAGTTAACCCTCCCCCTTGCCTGCAGGATCGGCACCGCTTAATTTGTCGTAAAAGGCTTCTGTTTTGCTCTGGGAAACCTTTAAAGTCACGAAGAATTCTGTCTAGAATTAGTACTGGTGGAAACGTCATGTGCCTCGCAGCTCTCGCCACGGCCTGGCCTTGCTCTAACGAACGCCTTGCTGCGAGGCTTTGCTGGGTCCTGAATTCCCAGGTAGCCCGGAGAAGGACCTGGGAGCCGCT
>NW_010230426.1:8168-9354 GCF_000690775.1 Eurypyga helias
TGACGAGTGACTGCCGGATTAGGCCCTGCTGATGTAGCCAGCTCAGTGCGGGAGGGCTGCTGGGAGTGGGGAGAGCCTGGAGCAGCCTGAGAGGAAGAGGAGTCCTCGGGTGAGCCCTGGGAAGGTGCTGAGCTCCTGCTCCCCGTCGGCGCTGCCCGCAAGCGGAGGGAGCAAACCTGGAGGTCCTGGGGCAGAGCTGCGGTCTGTTGGGGGCTGGTGCCCACACAGGTAAGGACGAGGAGCGGGATTGTGGTGTGCCTGTGTTTGCCTGGAGATGCTGCCTGTCCCGTGATGCTTGTGAGGGCCGGGGTCAGAACTGACCCTCCAGCTCCGGGTCTGGAAGGGCCTCAGTTGGCGTTGCTGAGCCAAACCAGCTCCTGCAGGAAGAAGCACCAAACCGGCGAGGAAGGGGCTCGCTCCGAGGCACGGTCTGGCACTGAATTTGCTGTAGTTTCCATTACGGCTGTAATTGCCACAGCTCACGCCCGCAGCATGAAGGGGGGGTGGCTGCGGTGCCACCCCAGCGCTTCTCTCTAGGTCTGTCCTGCCGTGGTTGCAGGTGAGCCCAGGGAAATGCGTGGTTATTGGGGAATCATGGAATCGTTCTGCTTGGAAAAGACCTTTAAGGTTGCGGAGTCCAGCCACCAGCCTAGCACTGCTGTGTCATGGCCCGATGCTGCTGGAGCAGTGACAGGGACACGTGGGGTTTGCCCCCAGCACCCCGCCTTCCTGCGGCAGGAAGGTGCTCCGAGGCAGAGCTTGCCCAGCGCCCTCCTCCGGTCCCCGGAGCCGTCTGGGGACACCGGGGGTCACCTCGCTGGCTCCTGCTGCTTTCCGGAAGGCATTCACACCCTGTGCCTGCCTGCCCCCCCACGTCCCCCCAGCCCCGCCTCAGCAGGGGAGCCCAGGGCGCCTGGCAGCCCCAGGGTGGGCAGAGGCAAGGCCCGTAATCTCCCGGGATGCCCGCATGGAAGGAACTTGCGGGTCACTGTTCTGGAACAACAAAATTAAAAAAACCAAAAGCAAAGCAGTTATTCAAAAATATATCTTTGTTTGTTTCAGTTTATCAGCTATTTAAATAATCCAGTTAAAATATTGCACGTTAAAGAACCTTCCTGGATTCGCACTGTCCTATGTAAAATAAGCTTATGCAGAGAAAGGCGGAGAGGCTTTCCTAGGCTGGTAC
>NW_010230426.1:9486-10691 GCF_000690775.1 Eurypyga helias
CAGCTGGGTGGAGACCTCTCCCCAAGCTCTCAGCAGCCCCTGGCCGCGGTGTGGTGGGAGTACCACGGCTCAGGGCTTGGGAGGCGGAATGGAGGGGTGGGTGGGAAGTGGGTGAGATCCCAGCGGGGCAGATGCATCCTCCGGCCACCTCCCCGGGGCAGCCACCACTGCAGCTCCGTCCCCGCCCCAGGCACTGCCGGCTCTGGGGCAGGCGGTGGGGCGGTGAAGTGGGTGGCTGTCGGAGGGAAAGCCAAAAAAGCCTGGCCCGGGGTTGAGCAGGAAGAGAGCAGCCGGCTCCCTCTGAGGCTTCGGGGGCGTGTGGCCGAGGCTGAGCGCTGCTGGATGAGCTCCTCTGAGGTTACGGTTAATGGCTGGCTTGAGCGAGGCAAAGCGAACCGAGCTGGCAGAGTGCCGTTCGTTACTGCATCCCAGTGAGATTCCGTGCCCCTTTCAGATGATTCTTTCGGGATGACTTTAAGTTCTCCTACTTGAGCTGTGCAACAACTCACTCTACAGGCACATCTATGGTTTTCCCAAGTTTTGACTTGGAATAAAGAGCTCCTTGAGCCGCCTCTGGAATAAAAATTCACCCCGAGAGCTTTCCTTTTACCCCTTTCATGCCCTTCCCAAACCCCTGTCGTGCCCCTTCTTACAGCTGCCACACTGCCTTCCTGAAGGCCCCAGGGCTGTCCCGCAAGCCAAGCCACGCAGCAGCGAGCAATTAGCGTTAGCGCTCAAGTGGCACCAATCTCCTGCCATGGAGCAACTCCTGCCCACGCCGGAGCGGGACGGGGTGTGCGCTGCTGCGTGCCTCTGCCCGGCGAGACACCCCAGCGCGGCACCACATCCCGCACCAGCCGTCTCCCGCAGGAACTTGCGAACCGGCGCCGCTCAAAGCTCCGAGCGTCTCTGAGCCCTTGGCTTTCGTGTCTGAGCTTTGCTCGGGGCAGCCCTGACTGCAAGTTCGATCCCTGAATAAGGGGCTGGGCCGACAGCCCTTCAGTGCTCGTTCGGTTGCGTGCGTCCAGCACCCGCGTCTCGTTTGGGACCCCGGACGGGTGGGTTGACGCGCGTCAGTGCCGCCCAACCTCCAGTGTGTCGGGCAGCTGCTCCGTGAAGGCGCTCTCCAGCCGCAAAGTGCTGTAGTTGGGAGGGGGAGTCCTGGGCAAGGGGTTGTCCTGGGGCAGCGGCAGGGGGGGGGGGGG
>NW_010230426.1:10728-20433 GCF_000690775.1 Eurypyga helias
GGGTGGGCGGTTCCTGGTCCGGGCAGACAGGGTGGTCGTGGCCATGCCGCTCCGGATCGCCGGCCTGTGGTGGCTTCCCCGGACGGTCCCTCTTCCGGTCGTTCCACCACTTCTTTGCCTTTTGCCACTGGCGCCGCATGACGATGGAAAGCGAATCGATGAAGAAGACCTCGACGATCTCGATGACGCAAACGACAGAGCAGCTCATCCAAAGGCCCAGCTGGCCTCCGAAGTTGGAAAGAAGAATGACGAGCTGGAAGAGAAGAGGAGCGCAGGGTTATCGGCTCCCGCGGGCGCTGGGTGCGCTCCGTTGCGTTGTGTGGTGAGGCTGCCCCGAGCCGGGGCCCCCAGGGATTGCTGTGAGCGCTACCCAATGCAGTGGGCCCTTCCTCCGCTGCCTGCGCCCCCCTCCAGCAGCTCAGTGCTGCGCTCGCTGCCCGCAGCCCTACCACTACCTGGCGCAGGGCTGGGGACTGGGCAGTTTGAACTGCCAAGGGGCAGGACCGGGCACCCTGCAGTCATCGTCCCGGGGGGTTTCTTCCCCTGCCTGGACAGGACCGCTCCCCTGGCCGGGTCAGAACCTCCCTGCTCGGCCCCAGGCAGATGCTGGAAGGGCTGCGCTCGCTTACCGTGTTGGCAGGATTCTCCGAAATGAACCTCTCGTTCAGGTCTTTGTAAAACACCATGAGGTTTGCGAGGTCAGTCCTGGGAGGAGAAGCAGAAGGCAGGCTGAGGGTTTGGTAAAACAATAACATGAAACATACTGAAAAAGTATGCAAATAACCAGTTGGACCAGTAGGGCTGGGCCGCTCTAAGGGAGCTTTTTCCCCAATTGCCATCATTAGGGCTGCTGAGATTATATCTGAGTGTGAGGTGCAAGCTAGAAACACACACTTGAACCTACTTGTTCAGCTTCTTGTTGATTTTCTGCCCTTTGTCCCAAGAGAGAACTCGAAGCATCCAGTCCTGGAAAAAAGATGGAAGATCATGCTACGGCTGTGTGTGCTGTTGTAGAAATCCCCCGGAAAGCGAGCTCATGCTCCATGCCTCGGACCAGCCTGGGTGCCAGGACTGAATGGGTGCGATGGGCCTGCTGTCCCGGGGTCTCTCCCTGCCCACAAGCTGAATTTGAGTTTAATGGTGGAGGGAAAACGCTGACCTGGAGAGGCTGAGCCCCTGGGAGGGGCATCATGGTGGATACCCCAGGCCCCTGCTTCTGCCCTGAACCCCTGGATTATTTCATGCCTGTTGTGCCGAGGTGCTGGCCCGGCAGAGTGCAATTAGGGACTGACCTCTGACACGGCGGACGGCCACTGGGCGATGCTGGTGGTGAGCGCCCACTCCTTGAAGCTGGAAAGAGAGGCAAGCAGTCAGCGGCGAGCTGGAACTCCCAGGCACACGCGGCGTTTTACCCCTGGTCGCGGGCAGGACTTACCTGCAGGCGTCTTTGCAGATTTGCTGGCAGCCCAGCTGCTCCTTCACGAACTTCTCGTGCAGCCGGTAGTAGCAGTACACTGCAAGAAGGGAGCGGGACAGGTGTGAGAGGCCGTAAAGAAAAGAAATGATCTTATGCTACCTGTGCTGGAGTGGGGCTTCTGGGGTGCAGGTGGCCTTTGTGACCATCACTGTGTGGTGGGGATAAAGAGGTTTGCCCTATAAATACTGCAAAACGCTACTGAGAAGTGGCTGTCACTTGCTACAGGCTGAGCAACTGCCTCACCCGGCCGAGTCCTCCGGGCAGCACTTCCGCGGGGTGCACAAGCGACAAGCGCGTAGGACAACTGTCAGAAACGAGTCCATCTAAACAAGAGGCATTTCGGGCTCTGTGGAATGAGGTTTTAAGTGGGCCAAGGCAGATTCGCCTCGTCCCAGCATGCTGTGGTGCTGGGCACAGGCAGGGACGTGCCGAGGGACGTGGCTGGCAGCGGGCGGCCGAGGGACGTGCGGTGTGGGACGTGTTGGAATACGTACTCCAGTTAGGGTTCTTCTTGTAGTTGCAGTACTCTGCCCCGGCGGGTAAGGGCTGTGCGTACTGGGCGCAGCCGCACGAGTCCACCATGGCCTTCTGAAAGCAGGAGTGCAGGCAGATCTGGGGAGATAAACCAGGAGCTGGTGTCCAAGCAGCACAGGCTGCCGCAGCACCGAGGGGCAGGCGCCCGTCACCTAAAACATCCTCTGTAGGTGCTAGCAGGAACAAGATGGGAACCCCGTTCCCTTGGGCCCTGGGGCTCTGCTGCTAGGGAACAGAAATAGGGGCAGAAAGTGCTGGAAGGGCTCAGGCTCTAATACAATCCTCCCTGAAGGAGGAATTCTGTGAAGGCGCTTACTTCCCCATCAGCCATGAGAAGCTTCCGTGCTGCAGCTGCTCTTCCCACAGCCAAGGAGAAGGATTTCGGTCTGCCAGGGCATGTGGTCTGTGAATAACTAGGTGTGGGAAGCGACTCGCTAGTGAAAACGCGCACAGCTTCGGCCAAAGTGTCGGAGCACATTTGGAGACCCGAAGCTGTACGGATTAACAGGGCAGGAGAGGTGGTGTTTTGTGCTCAAACACTGATTAATCAGTTGGAACAAGCAGGAACTGGACTTCTCTTTTTGAAATCCCAGCTGTCAAGCCTTTTGTTCCTGGTCCCAGCCTGCCCGAGCCCCAAGTTTCGGTGAAGTACTGTTACTAAAACCCTGAGATAATGTCTGTGCGATCCTACCTGGCAATACATCACAGAAGATTGCAGGTAGAATGCCCCAAAAACTCCGAGTCCAGCCCAAGCACAGTAGGCAGCAGCTGATACAATTCCGACTCCTCACGCGGAGAGTGCCAGGACAACTGACACTCTCCAAGAGGACCCAATTACAGAAACCATGCAAAATTAGTGGAAACTTACTCTGTAAACAAACATCCTGCTATCTGGATACTGATTAGATGGTATCTGTTACTCCTGGAGTCCTAAAGGTCACAATTTCTGGCTTCAAGGGTTACTAAGCTGCAACATTTACTTGGCCAATATTTTCCAGTCTCACACTGCTCGAAAATTGCCTCACGCGCTCGTGTTCTCTCTTTATCTAACAGGGTGCCTGGGGGAACTTCAAACATCAAGCCCTTGGGAATAAAACCCGGATCGTAAGAAGTGCTGTGGTATTTCACAGCAGTGGCTGAAGACCCTACGCCTGGACCACTCCAGTCCCAGATCCCGAGCCGCAGAACACGGCGAAGCCGCCTACGCAGGCGGTTGTCACGCCACCCTCAGCCGAGCGCCGCAGGTTTACCTGGAGCGAGTAGCTCTTGTTGTAGAGGTTTTCTACTGGTATGTCGGCCCCCGTCTCCGTGCAGTCGCTGTAGGGTTTGCTCAGCTTGCGAGACCGAGTCTGAGAACCAGAAAAGAACGAATCTGGGTTTTTTTGGAGTTGATGGCGAAACGGCGGGATTTAGAGGCAGTTCGCCGTGATTCTGAAACTGCAAGTGACGGGGCAGGTTTGCACAGCATGCTGACCTTCTGCCACACCAAGCGATTTGCCAATCCCCTGTCAAAACGAGGGGGGTTTGTTTGTGATGTCCCTTTCCCAAAACACCACTCTGGATCACCTGCTCTCCTCCTTGAAAACCTCTGCAGGAAGGCAGAGACTACAACCCTATCGGGAAGGATTTGTCAAAGCAGAGGAATTCGTATGTACGTTTTCCCTCACTGCAAAGTCCTGGAGGCTACGCGTGTGTTTTGAGGGAGGGGGGTGGTTTTGTTTTCCGTGAAGACCCACACCTCCCCGAGCTGTTACTGCGCTGGCTGCTCCCGCCCTGTGGGTGAAACAGCACTTGAGGCTCTGCTGGTGCTCAACAGCTCTGCTCCAAAATCACTCTACATCCAAGGTTTGTGCCTCCTTCAGGATGTTTTCCAGGTCCTGCTTTGACCTTTCCCATGAATACTAACACCTTTTCCTGTTCTGCAGTCTCTGTAGACGAGCTCTGAGATGCTGCGTGCTGTGAGAGGTCTGTGGGAATGGGGCTGGGAGCCCTCCGGATCACCAGCCCCGCTCCAGGCTACCCCACCTGCTCCCTGCGGACGGCCTGGCCTGGCGCAGCCCGAGCTGGGGCCAGTGTTCTGCAGCAATCAGCCACTTCGTAACAAAGAAGCGTCAGCCCTTGAAGAACCCATTTACCTATCTTTCTCTACAGAGTTTAAAATCAGGGGCTGATCCTACAGAGGGTGAATGTAGTAGGAACTTGAGAAATCCAAGCCAGGCCCTGCCCACAGATCTGCAGGTCACAGAGGCCAAACCTGGTAGCCAGCAGTATCGTCTGTCCGCACCGACAGAAGGCTACGGGCATGCGTGCTGCAAGTCAGCTCTTTTAGAAAGATGCCCAAATCTCTTTGGAGGGAAGACAGAAATCTGTTATTTCAATATTACAGATGGATTACTTCTGGAAACTGGATGAAACCAGCTCTTAATGTGCTTTTAACTGCTGCAGCAAGGTAACGCCGGGACACCAGCCTGTCCGCTGGCGCATCTTCTGGCAAAGGATAGATCCTTCCGACAGATTTTTTTTTTCTGTTGTGGCTTATACTCCTACAAAGCTTACTTATTCGTTCAGGTACTGAAATAATTTCCAAACTAAATATTTAACTAAAGCACTGAAACTCCTACCAAGCAATGCCTTGTTTGCATTCCAAACATCTTGGAATATTTTTGGAGGGGGAAGTCCTAGCACACAGCCGAAACACAGGAGCGATAACCTAGACACTGACGTTCGCTTTTGGAAAACAGCGATTACCATGCTCGAGTCTGCGCGCTCTGTGCTGTGGCACATCCCTGCGCCCTCCTTCCTGTCTCCAGATGCGGCTACAAGGACCGACCTGGCACCTCGGTGGTGCAGCCCTGGCAATCGTGACTCCCTCTCGGCAGCTCTCTGGATCCTCCCTTACTGGCAGTAGGGGGATCAGCAGCTCTTGTTTTGAGTCTGGAAATTGAGCCCAGCTTCTATCTCGGCTGTTGCTGCTATGAGGATGCAATCAGAACACTGTCTTGCGGCCAAATCTTCTCAACACAGCCACCGGGATAGGTTCTGTCTTGGGTTTCATACCATACAAACAGCCCAAATCTACTGTGCCAGGAAAATCCTACGTTAAGCAGAGCCTGTCTGCAGTGACTTTCTCCTGTACAGTGTAACAGCTACAGAGGAAGCAGACTTGGGGGGCTTTGCCTCCTTCACACCCTCTGGTTCTGACCCTTCTATTCACCTTCAGTTCCTTAGGTAGCATTTATCCCCCCGGGTTGGACCAAGCAGTTGCTGCCACAGTTTTCCAGACAGCTGGAAGATAGTTAGTTATTTGCACATTTTAAAACCATCAGCCCTGGCTTTGATGTCTTTTCTAATGCGTGGGCTATCTAGATCTGGCGCACCCAGCCGGGGCAGATCAGCAGGCCAGGCGATGCATCTGACCCAGCCATCAGTGAAGAAAAGGCAGAACTAAAACGCCACTTAACAGCCCATCCAGATGAAAGGGGAAAGTCTGGCCTGCCCATGGCACTGCTTTCACTTCTCCACCAAGGAAAGAAGCCCCTTGGGTCAAACACTGGGTCTGCTACAGGCTAATTGGGGAAATTTGGAGCTGCAGCCCTCCCTGTCCTGGCTGACAGCCACCCCAGATGCTTTGGGAAGCCGGCAAAGGCAGAGTCGCTGCCCACGAGGTTTTCTGTACAGCCGGGACAGCAAAAAAGCCAGTAAGACGAGGCTTACGCCCACAAAACAGTTAAGGGTTGCGCTGCAGTCGTCTCTAGGACCTGACCCTGACGCAGGTTACCCGCAGCTCCAGCTCATTCTCTTCCGCCCCTGGAACCTGCGTGGGATGCAAACCCGCCTGCCGATTGCTAAAGCGAAACGGGCGCTCGACAACACATTTCTGTGGTTGTGGATCCTGCTACGAAAACAAACAAACAAAAAATCCCCTGGAAAGCCAAGGGGTCAGAGAAAAGGGAGAACAAACAAAATCCCAGTAGCTCTTTGGTTTATAAAGACCTGATTTTCCAACAGCCTTTGCGCAAAGGAAAACATCGTTCAGAAAAGTGCTATCACAGGATTTACTGGGGCACTTCAGCTGCTCGAGTGCCAGGCGTTAGATGCCTTCCAGGCACTGGCTAAGCTGAACACCGGTTTGTGTTTACATCTGCTTCAAGAAAAATGGGAAACAAGATTGCTGCCACTCACAAAGTGCATCCCTATGGAGGTGGCCGCTGCGGTCTCAATTTCAGTGCCGATGTCTTCAATGAAGGGATATTCGTTTTGGTCATGGACAATGATCTTTGCTCCCGTGGATGTCACCAGGAAGGGGTTGTAGTCTGCTTCATCTATAAACAGAACCACCTGCAGTCCTGAAAACAGAGACAAGGCAGGAGCAGAGTTACACCGGGAGCCGGAGCCATTTTTCCTGGACAGGGAGGGCAGCACGGTTTACTCAGCATTACATTATGTGGCCTGAAGCAGGGCTGTCACGATCCAGCACTGCCTTTGCAGCGTTGGGCTGAGACGCTTGCAGTGAGCCACGTCCCTCCGCGGTCCCACGTTCCGCAAATGAACGATGTCGCCCCAGAACATGGCTGAAACTCACTCCGAAAGTTATATAACCGGGAAGGAGTCGTTTCAGATGGAAAACATTAGTGATGCAATGATATTATCTTTGTATTCTCTGGCAACAGTTTGCACTAGTTCAAACAAGCACTTCCCCAATCAGCTCGCACATCTAGAGCCAACACATCAATCACTCTCCAGTGGGATCCAGTTCGCGGAACCGCTGGCTATCTAATGGCTCCTCTGCAGACTCCCTTTCCTCACTCCCTTTCCTCACCGTACTCGCTGCCGCCGGTGGAGGTGCTGAGGATCGTCCCGTTCTCCCCACTGTTGAAGGTGTAGCAGTTGCCGTGCAGGGGGTGATGGAAACGGGTGAAGTGCCTGAAAGAAAGCGGGATGGTTACAATGCCCTCGGCAGCCCCGACCGTGGGAGGAAATCGGCACGCCTGGCGTTTCGTTTTGGCAGAGGCACAGCAGGACTGGAGGGGTTTTCTTTTTTTGGCAAGCAATTTATTTTGCTGAGAAGTGTGGGCCTGAGACCACACGGCGATGTGATCTGATTTAACCGCATCAGAAAATGAGGAGTTTGGGAGGTTTTCACGTGGGAAGGGGGCTGAGAGGCTGGGGGAAGCGGATTTGCAGAACTAGGGGGAAGGTGGCGGTGGAGGGGACAGAATCCTCTTCCATTTGACAGCCAAGAGCCTAAAGGAGCACGAATCTTCACTTTCAGAAGAGGTGTCATAGCCCCTGTCACGCAGGGGAGGCTGAGGACACCCTCGTGATACAAGCACATTCGTGCCTTTCCTGCGAACATCCCCTCCCACTCAAACAAGCCTCTTCATTCCAAGACAGGAAGCTACGCGTTGGCAGGATTCGGCACGGAGCGCTACCCAGCAGCTTGCTACGCGCATGGCAGCGGGGACACTGCTACGAATACGGTCCTAGCCCCGGCGGGGAACTCGGCCCCGTCCCCACCGCGACGGGACGCCCCTCCTGCTGCTGGGACGCGCGAGAATTGCGCTGCACAATCATAACCAGCCAGGTCTAATCTGCCCAAACCCAGGGGTTTATCTGAGACGTGGCCAGCAGAACACCACGACAAATGAAATTAAAGAGCATGAAGAGGCGAATGTTTGCTTCAGTTAAAAATGGAAATTGCTCCTGCTGGAATTCAGCAAATACCAAATACTCAGTTCCTATGTATTATGTACTTGGAAATAAGCTGTTGAGCTGGCAGGTATTTTCTGTGCACTGACCTTTTGTCACAAGATAGGCCATCAAAGAAACATGTCAGTAGAAGGTCATCAGCAGAATAACTCAATTTTTCTTTAGTCTCCAGGGGAATTTGTGCCATGATGTTCATGTAATGCAGCTTGTACCACTCCTGGATAGCGTTAACGCCAGAACTGAATGTATAAAGTGCGCACTCGCTGCTGTTGTTTGCATCGCACTGATAATTACAAAGGGGAAAAAGCGTTTCAGATTAAATGAAATTGCGTGTTCTACAAGGTGCGTGTGACACCGGTTCTCTTCCATGGCAATGACCGTGCGTGAAGTGACAGTGGTATCAAGGGGACAAAGGGGCACCAAAGACCTTTCATTCAGGGCTAAGCGATACGGTCAAATAATCAAGGCCCCAAGGAAAGGCCACGGAAGGCACCAGGTCTATTTGGCTGGGCTTCAGGAAGGCATTTCTCTTCCAGAGAGCTGGAGATGAATCTGCGGGCAGCCACGGGGGCACGGCAGAACGGGCAAAGGAGCAGAGGGAGCGTTATTTCACTACAAAGCCACCTAAGCAAGCAGTAAAACTGGCCGGAGGGCTACCAACCCAGAACACCCCTTCGCTGCCCCACGAGGAACTTGCTGGCCGAGGAAACGCAACACTCACCAGCTGAAAGCCGATGATATCATTTGAATCCCCGGAGTTCACTATGGACGAATCCTTGTGAAAGACGTTGCCCTCTATTTTCCTCTTCTGGCCACTGCGAAGGTCAGTCGCTGTCCTGGAGAAGTCCTCAAACTTCAGCAGAGGGATCTGTATGAAGAAGTCACTCCCCGTGCTGTTCCATTCATCCACCGACCTGCGCACCTTGGACTTGCCCTCCGAAAATCCGTAGAAAGTCTCCAATGCCTTTTTTGTCTCTTTGTCCAATTCAGATAAATAGTCTTTCATGGAACTGTACCTGCATTGGAGACAAGATGACAGAAGGTGACATCCCCCCTTAGCACCCAGCTGCAGCGTTTCCCCATCGCTCAGGACCCAATTCTTTGCCGTGGCTTTGATCTCTCTTCCTATCACATCGTTTTACACCGGTGTGAGCAGACGCGGCTGTGGCCACCGAGAGATCTCAGGGCAAGGACCAGCAGAAGCAAAGCAGAGGGAGCAACAGGGAAAGCCCTCGCAGGCTCCCCAGCTCCCTGGAGGTTGTGTTAGCAAGCCTGAGGAAGCAGAGTGCGTGGAAATAAGATTTCTGCGTCTGTGGTGAGCTGGGTCGCGTGCAGGGACCTGGGGGGGTAGCTGGCAGCAGGACAGACGTCAGCGAAAAGTGTAATTTGGCAGGGGGAAAAGTCGTGTTGATTGATAAAGTCAAAGCATCCTACAAGGAAAGCGGCAACAGAAGAGTGACAGATGTTCCCTAACAGCTCTTCCGGGATGGCATTGTTTATAATCCTGGAACTTTGCTCCTGGGAAAAAAGGGAATTAGAAGAGACCCACGGAGCCATCCAGGGACCGTCTGGAGCAGAAGGCTAAATCGACCGAGAAGGCAGCGAGCAGAGGGTGTGATCGTAACCTGCATGTGCCTGCGGAGCATCCGCACGGACGTTACGCCAAGTGCTGCAGAGGGAAAACGCGCGGCTGGCAGGTCTGCTGGCGAGCGGCACTGCGGTGAGACCGGGAAGGGGCTTGGTGCTGCGCTGCTGAGGGGATGAGGAGTCCGCCCGGAGCCCCCCAGGGCTGGGGACATCCTGTCTTCCCCCCCAGCACCCGCGGCCCCCGTGTCTTACTTGTAGGGGTTGATGTTGCAGATGGTGACGGCGGGGAAGGGCAGCTTCTGGAACTGGACGGTGACAGAGACCGAGGCGCTGTAGTAGTTGAGGAGGAGCTCGGCGCACTGCCAGAGGATGAGCCCGACGGCGCTGAGGGTCAGCAG
>NW_010230427.1:0-226 GCF_000690775.1 Eurypyga helias
CTCCAGTGAGACCCCACCTGGAGTTGTCCATCCAGCTCTGATGCCCCCAGAATAAGAAAGATATCGACCAGTTGGAGCAAGCCTAGAGGAGGGCCTCAAAGATGATCAGGGGGCTGGAGCACCTCTCCTGTGATGAAAGTCTGAGAGTTGGGCTTGTTCAGCCTGAAGAAGAGAAGGCTCCAGGGAGACCTTATTGCAGCCTTCCGGTAGCTGACAGGAGGCCACC
>NW_010230427.1:359-3183 GCF_000690775.1 Eurypyga helias
GCACTGGAACAGGTTGCCCAGAGAAGCTGTGGATGCCCCATCCCTGGAAGTGTCCAAGGCCAAACTGGATGAGGCTTGGAGCAACCTGGTCTAGTGGAAGGTGTCCCTGCCCATGGCAGGGGGTTAGAACTAGATGATCTTTAAGGTCCCTTCCAAACCAAATCGTTCTATGGTTCTATGACTCTATGATTCTATGATTCTATTACAAAATGCTTGTGTCTCAAGGTCAGGAGGAGAGGTCATTCAACAATTACTGTCACAAAAAACACAAATTCAACTTTGGGAAAATTAATTCATTACCAATCAAATCAGAGTGGAATAATGAGAATTCAACCCAAATCTTAAATAACTTCTCCCATCCCACCCTTCTTTCCCAGCCCAAATTCATTTCTGCTTTCCTCTACCTCCTCCACTGCAACCGCACAAGGGGATGGGGAACGGTGTTTGCTGCACAGAGTAAAGGATGGCCTCTAAGCAGGAGACTTGTGAAACTGTTCTTACAGAATGCCCCCAGTGTAGGCTGAAACTGCAAAGAAATCATCATGCTAAAGCATCACCTTTGCACATCAGGGAGGGGAAAACTGTGCGGTCTGCATGGCAAATTGATTCTGTTGGGCATTCAAACCCTCCACACGATACCGATATATCCTGACAGAGGCAGAGGTAGTCTCTGGCTTCCTTATGGCAACTCAGTGCCAAAAAGCCGATGGACAAAATACAGTACGAGGACTGTCCTACTGGTTCTCCAGCCTACCTACTCCTGATGTCACCCAAGGTGATAATGGCTCACATGTTTCATGCAAGGAGGTACAAGAATGGGCAAAATAAAGGGAAATTCAGTGGATATTCCACACTCCATATTACCCTCAATCAAATGGAATGGTAGAAAGAGCTAATGGCTTGTTGAAAAAGAGCCTTGAGCCACACCAGTCTCAGTGGGATACCCGACTTCCCACCGTACTTTATCACTTAAACAGCCGGGATGGACCCACCGGCAGCCCTGTGAGCCCAGTATTCTTCCCAGAGATTAAACTCAATGCTCGATCTACTCAGCAAAGAAAGTACCCTACAACACTGCAACCAGGACAACCTGTAATGGTTAACCTACCGTCCGTTGGCACTGTGCCCATGATTCTAACTAAACCCCGTGGCCTGTGCATGGGAAGCTATTGATGACAATGGTGCAACACACAGAATCAGTGCACGATGAAGTTATCCTGTGTTTTAAAGAGGGGTAACCTGTCCAGACAATGGTTCACAGAATCAGTGCACGATGAAGTTATCCTGTGTTTTAAAGAGGGGTAACCTGTCCAGACTTCCTCACCAAAACTTTCTTTTCTGTTACAGGAAGAAAAAGGAAATAAGAAGAGAAAGAAAAATGGATCTACCTCGCTGGTGGAAACAGCCACAGCAGCACAGCTCTAACCCAATCTAGACTTCCTCACCAAAACTTTCTTTTCTGTTACAGGAAGAAAAAGGAAATAAGAAGAGAAAGAAAAATGGATCTACCTCGCTGGTGGAAACAGCCACAGCAGCACAGCTCTAACCCAATCTTGCTTTCCCTCTTAACTGGGATAAGTATAATCCTTCCAATCCAAACACAGGATCTTTGGGACCATGCCCTACTAAACTACACTGGAAGTACCAAGGTCTCACCCAAAATTAAGGCAAACTTAAACCTTGCTACTTTAGTCCTGCATGGAGACGAGGCATACTTAAAAGATGACTGGAAATGGGAGTCATTACACAACCACCAATTAAAAATAGAAATTCCTCATGACAACAATGATCCTTATCAAATACTGTCACTTCAGGCCATACCAGGGGAAGAAATAAAAATAGGGTGTCGGGCAATTGATGGGTTTACCCACAAAAGAGCTACTGAAATAAAAAGATCCTGCACTGATCTTTCCAAAGCAAAAGACAATGAAAGATCTTGTTATAAAATACCAGAACCAGATTGCTGGTACAATTTTACCTTTACACAACCTGTTCTTGTACTCTGCCTCTGGGGTAATCGTGATGTGGAATTATTGTTCATCTTCATGATTACTAGGCACGGAATAAGGAATTCATGTATGATGGGGTGGCCATGGATACATGTGTACATACTCCCTGACACGCCTACCCCCAACCTAAATTTATCCACGATTGTACTACACAATGACATCTTTTTTCATAAACAAGAATGGGTCATTGAAAAAGATAAAAATCAAGACATTCCATCTCTAAAGGGAACTAAAGGAGACCTCATTTTGATAGGATGTCGAATTGAAAACCACACTAAATGCATGACAGTAAGCTTACACGTAATTGTGAGCTATGCTGGGCGAACCCAGCACAGACATGACTGTTCCTTCAGAAGTGAATGCTGCTATACTTTTACCATACCGCGTTCAGCACTCGTAATGTGCCTGCAGACAGATCCCAACTCCTGTGCTAACCTAGGCTTTCAATTCAGGATTGTCATCGAAATGTCTCCTCACATTTATAACACCAGTCCCTACATAATTAAAACCACAGAACAACAGCAAATGTTATTCAACCCATCCTGGTCTGTCAAACGAGTGGAACTGTCAATGAAAGTTGATATTTCCACAACTAAACCTTCCTGCTCCCCATTCCTGGGTACGTCCTCCACAGGATGGCTAGCATGGTTACATGGTCGAACCCTCACCTCTCCCAAATGATCAAGGAGAGATGTCACTGGTATCTTAGAGACAGGACTGGGAGTAATGAACAGCACAGATGCTGAAATCCTAATTAACAAATTAACTGCTGCTACCAATGACCTAAAAAAATTAGAACATCCACTAAATTCATT
>NW_010230428.1:0-264 GCF_000690775.1 Eurypyga helias
TGCTAAGCACTGCTGCTTTCGGTTCCTCTACAATAGCGGAGCCTGTGTACAGAAAGGTCAACCCCAGGTCAAGCCAGGATCTTTTATCTTTTTTCAGACCTGGTATGCAGACAAGCCTTAAACTGTAGAGATAAAGTGAATTTACGCGTTTTGAAAAAGATGCCGGAAAATGTTAGAAATAATTATCGGACCATCGCTTTTGGATCCCTTCTTTTTATGTGAGCACCATTAATGTGTGGTAAATGCGGAATAAATGCCCAGCAT
>NW_010230428.1:731-952 GCF_000690775.1 Eurypyga helias
ATAACATACCACATCTGGATCAGAGTGGGTTTATAAAAAGCATTATTAAAATGAGCTGACAGGATTAACCACTGTAACTGAAGAAAATAAAATCCACATTTTCTCACTGAATGCGAGCTGCACTTTTACCATATAGGGCAGTATGAGTCTCCCTTTTCAGTTGCTAGCAAGAATCGATCCAAACACATTTCCCCCCCCCCCCCCCCACCTCACACACCATA
>NW_010230428.1:983-8026 GCF_000690775.1 Eurypyga helias
CCCCCCCGATTTTAACTTCAAGGCTAATCAGTGCAATCATCGCCTGTGACAACCCAGAGAGCTCTGTGGTGGTGATGGTGGTTGTTTTGCTGAGCACTTCCCTGAGAAATAGATTTTGGCCAGAGGCAATGTCATGTGTTGTCCCCCCTCCTGCGTCTCATTGTTGTGTATCTAAAGTCTGTGCCCAAGGGCAACTTCTTTCTCCCTGGGTATCTGGCTATTTCTGTGTCTTTCATGCTGGGCAAAAGGTATTAAACGATTCTGACTTTGCTGCTGCTATGCCCTGATTATACAGCTAAAAAGGGGGATAGCAGTGGCACGGAGGATTTATTCCAGCTGCCTGCATGCTGGCTGCAGAGCTCTCTTGGTCAGTCTGCTCAGGCGTGTTACGGAAACCTCTGTAGGCTCCATCCCGTTGTGGTGGGCACCCTGCAAGCACAAAGCTAGGAAGAGGGGTTGTCCCGAGGATCTCAGGTTCTGCAGAGGAAAACCAGACAGGAGCTGAAGCATGCTCAGAGGTGCTGATTTCAGTAAATTTACCCCAAAGAGCGAGCCTTAGAGTGGCAGTCCTAGGTGGCAGTGGGTTTGCTGGGCGATGCTGGGCTGTTGTAAGGCCACTGCCCTGGGAGGGTGGGATGGGAGGTTAAGACAGACACCCCAAATACAGGCATGCTGCTTCCAACAGGGCACCCAGTTTGATGTGCAGCTCAAGCTCATCAGACATGAGAAGTGTGACACTATCCCAAGCCCACAGTCCCCTTGCCAGGCTCTCCGTGGATCCCTGGTACCACTGATCCAGTGATGCCTCCACCTCCTGGTGGGGTTTGGTTCAGGAGAGGGAAATCTTGTGGGGAGCCCTGCTGCCTGCCCCACTCCTCCCCGCAGCCCAACTTGCAGATGGCAAAGCAACAGTGCTGCAGCCCAGATCCACCAAGGCAAACCAAAGGGGACACTCTCTCAGCTGCAGGAGGGGACATTGTGGTGCTCCAGGAGAGGAGCCAGTAGAAAATCTGCAAGGACTCTTGTTTCAGCAGAAGAAAAAAGGCAAATTATTTCACTGGTGCACCATCATGCTTTATTTTTTTTTCTCAGCAGTTATTGGTTTAAAAAATGCACTGGCTTGCTGCGGTTGAACTTCTGTGGAAGGTACCTTCTGTTGTGAGAATTGCAAGCAGCCTGCACTGGCACACGGTGAAGTGACGGGAGTCTGCTGTGGATTTCCATAGGAGCAGGGCTGAACCGTATGGCCACAGCCCATCCATGTGTTTTGTCTTCATTTGCCCAAACCTGTGATCAGTCAGTATGATCAGTCCTGGGACTTCTTATTGAATGCAAAGATATTTTTGAGGGCCATAAAGGACCCCAGATATGACAGGATCAGGCCCTACAGCTGGAATAGCAGATGACCACATGTAGAGAAGTTTGCATGGCTGAAAGAGGTGAGAGAGCAAAGGAGACTCCACCAACATGATGCTAGCAGTTGTGTAATTTGAGTGAAGATAGAGATGTAGGGCAGATGGCTCTCTAGCCGTGATGACGGAGTAACCCCTCTCTTTCTGCAGCTGGGCTGGTGGGGGACAAGGCACCCACAGATCATCTTCTTTTGAAGACAACAGTGAAACATCCTCTGCAGCCCAGGCAAAACTGCAGCTCAGAGGTCAGATGTGACTTTCCTGCTAGGGGCGGTCAATGGGATACTGTCAGCAAAAGGGCTGATTGCGAATGTCATACAGCCACCCCAGCTGTGCAGTCTTCCTGGCCAGCCACACCACACTGGTCAAGTTCCGAGTCATGGCCAGGTCCAGCTGGCCCCAGGCAGAGCTTGGCAGGCCCCAGCATTTAACTACAAGGAGGGCAGCTGCCTGCACTTTCAGGCAGGACAGGGCACCCTTGTGCCCTACACATGACCCCCCAGTCTCACAGTGTGGAGGGTTTTCTGGGGAAGGAAAATGGCAGGGCGCTACGCATCCTGTGCCCTGTTTCATCTGGGCAGTATTTGGCTCCTGCAATAAGCATGAGCACATCCATGTGCTCAAACCCACTATCCATCATATTCTGTTATTACCTTGATTTTCTGGATCTTGAGCATGTCTGAGTACCTGCTTATATGCTGCCAGAAATTGGTATAGGAGTTTAAAATGATGGATCCCTTCTGTATCTTTGGGCTTCCTTAGAGGGAATCTGCAAAATGAGATCACTCAGCCAGAGACAGTGTGAGATACAGCTGAAGGAAAGGATATACACCTGCACCAGGCGCTTCAGCAGCCAATGATGAATAATCACCTCTCTGCCTGCTTATTATCTGCCGCTGGTATGATGCCCAAGAGGGACAAGAGGAATATTTCTTTCTGCAGTTTGTTGGTAGTCTCTGCAGACTGCAGATAAGGTAAGAAGCAAAGAAAAATGTTGCTGTCTGAGACATCAGAAAGGTTTCCGTTAGACCAGCCTTCTTTGTAAAAGCACCGTGAGCCTTTGATTTGCTAAATTGCAGGCACCAACAAACCTGAATAGTAGGTTTGCAATGTAAAACATTGGAAAAAACCATTCTGTGAGCCAAAAGTCTAGCTGTCTCTGGTATAACTCAGCTGAATTAAGTATAGCTACATGGGGGGAGGGTGGAGGCTGTGAATTTCATAATTCTGAGAGATCTCTTTGAATCTCTCACATTTTCATCATAGAAAAAAGGAACATCTGGACGTATTGTGCAAGGGCCACATTCTGCTTTCAGTTGCGTTGAGGCAAACCCAGAGTTGTCCCAGTGGGACAATTCAAGATTTACCCCAGGATAAACAAGAGCAGGATCTGTCACCATATTTTTGGCTTTACTGCTTTGTTCTTTAAGCTTAACCTGTTTGTACCCATCTTGCACTTATTTTCTGAATTTTCCTCTTTCTGAATGAGACAGAGGGGCAGGAGGGAAAGTCTAAGAAGTCTCCAGTTTTTCATTTCAGGGAGTTTTTCATCATTCTTACCATTCTTCAAAAAACTCTGTCCTGTATCACTCTTCCTGAGCATCTTTTCTCCCTTTGGCAATCTGTAAATTACCCCTGCTACCTTCCTCTCCCTATCTATTGCCTGTTCTTCTTTCATTTTCACTTCCAGTAGAGTGAAAAACTGAGAGTTTTGTTGTTGTTTTTCTTTTCCCAGTGGCTCCAAAGGCCTCAGCTAAGAAAACAAAACAAGGCAGCTAACTCAGGGCCGTGCTGGGAACTGGACTTTTCAACTGTCTCCGTATACGCCTCTGACACTCTTCAGACTAGGAAGACTATAGGGAATAGGAACAGGCTGTCAAATTCAGCAGTCTTGCGCTTGTTTGATTTATCTCTAATTCTTCTTCTTACTCTCTGACCACACCTTCAATTCTGTATTCTTTTGGCTGGAACCAAAGCTGAAGCTGTGATTTTTGTAACGACTGATGTCAGGTGACTAAATGAGACTCATACGCAGGGCATGATTACCGGAGATTTGCTCTGAACACCTGAGGAAATCCATGCTCCTTCAGCAGGGTGGCTGAAACACTTTGTGAAACCAGGCCCGCAGTGTAAGCATGCCAAAATGGAAGGCACCAAAAAGACCTACGTGCAGCTTTGCACCCGAAGATGCTCGGCAGCCAGAGACAGCCTCACTCCGTCCTGGCTACTACACACGGGTGTTGCCTTTGATGTTTTGCTGCAACACACAGGGACTCAGGTTGCTCCCACTCTGTTTTTCCTTCTTGCATGACTAACACAAGTCCTCAAACACCTTTTTTTCCTGCTGCTTATATTTATAATGGGGAAAAGGGATATTTGCTGTAGAAGTCCCTGGAAAAGTGTCTGCAAAGAATACAGGCAGCAGCCTTTCCTACCTTCTCTTGCCTTTCCTCCAGCTCACTGCCCTGCTTTCCCAGGAGGCACCTAGGAGCTCGTAACATATTGTGCTTGATGCCATTGCAATTCTAAGATAATTGGCTTTGCTCCTGAGAAAGAAATGTTATTGCCCTGGTAGACATGAAAAAGCATCTCCATGCAGACATTTCCTGATACTCCTCTTTGCCAAAACCAGAACAGTGAAGCAGGAGTTGATGCTCAAATAGCCTTGGCATAAGGACAGGCTGATGCATGTAATGCATATCATTAAAAATAGTTAGCACAAAGAAATGGTTGTTATTTTGCTTAAATCGAGCTGGAGTCAGTAGCTAATTAAGTACAGACTTTTTCCGTGGTTATATGCAGTTTTCAAATTCCTAAAACACAAACTGTTTTAGAGGATAAGTTAAATACAGAATGCATTGAGTTTGGTAGAGAAAGTTTAAAGGTCTGCATTTTCCCACCAAAGCTATTTGATATCAGCTACAGAGTGGGTGTATGTGTGTGTGGAGGGGTTATGACCTCTTTTATTTTTACAACCATTGCCATGATTTCATAATACTGGCAGCAGTCACTTCAAGCGAGGGACTAGACTTTATTACTATAATTATATGCTAGTATGTGGGCATAAAACAGAAAAACTTTTCTATAGATAAATGCCAGTAGCAAAATCCTTTTGTCCAACAAGTAGTCCTTTAGCAGTGTTATGAATATTATATTAACCTCAATGAAAGCTATGCCAGAAATGTCTACTGTACATGGCGCAAGTTCTGTGTTCTTACAGCAGCTTTGTTCTAAGAAATGAATATACTCCAGCACTGAGAGCACGCAGAGCCTTTCCTTTGCAAAGCATGTCGGAGATGTTCGCTCATTAATCATAACAGCCCACTGTGGGAGGTAGTAACAGCATTTTAAACAGGGGGGAAACTGAGGCAGGGAGGGTACAGTTGAGTTAGTGAATGCAATTTCGGGTGCCTGCACTGCAGTGCTAGGGGTGTGTCCAGATGGTGTGGTGCAGGTGCGGGGTGACAGAGGGTGAGCCTTAGGGCTCCAGCCACACCAACACCAGTGAGCATCCTTTGCCATTTGAGTTTCTGGGGAATCACAAAAGGGACGGATGAATCCTGCAGGAGAGATGAGGCACCAAGCCCCGTCCCTGCTGCCTCTGGACAAACCCCCTGTGCTGGCAGGGCAGGGCACTGCTCTCAGATCCCACTCATGTGGGAGCTCCATCAGCGAAGTTGAAAGAGGGGATGAGGAAATAAAAAAGAGGAGAGAGTTTTGTCCAAGTCCACCACTCTTCAGACCAACTCCTAAGGCCTTTGAGCGCAGCCACGAGAGCTGCAGGGTCTCCAGCCTACCAGCCACCTGAGCCTGACTTGCCTGGAGCTTAGGGTGATGCGTGAGATGTAGCTAACGGTCTGCAGTGGGAGATGGCCCCTGCAGCTGAAGGAGAGCTGCAAGTCCTGGCGGCAGCTGCTCTCCAAATTTGGCAGGACCACAGGGAGGAAATTTTTAGCCTAAGGAAGAGGTGACTTTGCCATCAGAAATTATTTCAGACTCGACGGTTCTTGTCTCACTAAACCGCATCGCTCTTGGGCAGAGTGGGGCTGATGGATGGTGGGGCAGGCACCTCAGCAAGGGGCTGCTCCCCTTGGCAAAGGCTGAGCAGGACTCACTAGCAATTTAGCTAATACAATTATATTTCTAAAAAAAGGTTCTAAAAAAGAACAAACTATTGATCTTAATTTTTTTTTTTCTCCACATTTATTTCCCTGCCCCCTCAAGTAACCTGATGGAGGGATAGAAAGTAGTATATCCATCTCTGTGGACGTTTAGTGTTTTTCTCCACTGTCTTATATTCCAATTGTATTAAATTTTCCATCAGGAAAGAAAAATGACCAATTATATAAATGGCATATTACATTGGAAAAGTAGCTAGATTCAACTTTGTCTCAGCTATCATTTTAGCATGGACTTAGTAAAATTACTTTTCATGAATATTTCACAATGTCATTTTGAGTACTTCTCCCTATTTGTCAGTGATCTGATTTTGACAGGTAAAATTATTTTTAGGTAGTTGCCTGATAGCATATGGAAGCAGTGTTGACTTACGGCTGAATAACAAGTTGTTGTTATTAACCATTTGGTATCAGTCCTCCAAGCCATGCAGTATCCAGGGCGTCCTGTGTTTCTGTTCAACTGAAGCATTTATGAAGAGAGAATGTTATGTAACAAATATGGTGCATATGTAAGAAATATATGCATTTTCAGTATAAATGTTTGGTTTTGCTGTAAGCCAAGAAACAGTTAAAAGATGTGAAATTGAAATTAAAAAATGTGAAATTGTCACGAATAATGAATGACATGATCCTGCCACCCCAAATTGCACTCATTGTTTATAGCCATGTAAATACTCACAGAACAAATGCATGCGGATATTGCGTATCTCTAATGACAAGTGCTTGCAACAACTCATATTTCAAAAAGATTAATCTGTAAACACGCAGCAGCAGTCGTGCCTGCAATAGCATAACTTTTTCAATGTTTGAAGGTCAGGAACCACTAATAATTCCCACCAGCATGAACACACATTTTATCTGGCAATACTTAAAATGAAAGGCTGGGTGGAAAACGAGCATGACCACAGGGAACAGGGACATTTGATATGGCAAAAGAGATCTGAGAGTAAAACCAGAGACTCATCCAAACAAAGGCATGTCATCTCTGGAGTGCTGATGAAGAATGACCAGTAGGCATTTCAGACATGAAGTCCCAGAGCTTTAAATTTTATTTACAGTGCTCTGAGCAATAGCACGAGGTCCTTGTGCTTTTGAAATAAACCCATATCTTTGATAGGAAATTCTTCCATGGGGAGACTGTAGCTGGAGTGGGCATTTGAGCGGGGAGGCAGCAGGGAGATGCCCCACAGGCTCCTCCATCCCCAGAGCAGCACCCTGTCAGAGGGGCAAAGCTGGGACAGTGCCTGTCCCCTGTGATGTGTGCAGGTGTTGGTGCTTCTCAGCTGCCTTTGGACATCCTGATAGCACGGGGGTTAGAAGTTGTGGCTGGCTTGTGGCTGTCATGATGGGGAGGTTTGGTATTAACATTTATTTATGTCAGAATTTTATAGAATCACAGAATGGTTTGGGTTGGAAGGGACCTTAAAGACCATTTAGTTCCAACCCCCCTGCC
>NW_010230428.1:8070-15670 GCF_000690775.1 Eurypyga helias
TCACCCAGCCTGGACTTGATAGCCAGGGATGGGGCATCCACAGCTTCTCTGGGCAACCTGTGCCAGTGCCTCACCACCCTCTCTATGTTTTTCCTGATATTTAATCTAAAACTCCCTGCTTTCAGTTTAAACCCGTTACCCCTTGTCCTGTCACTACAGGCTCTTGTAAAAAGTCCCCTCCAGCTTTCTTGTCAGTGCCTTCAGGTACTGGAAGGCTGCAATAAGGTCTTGCTGGAGCCTTCTCTTCTCCAGGCTGAACAAGCCCAACTCTCTCAGCCTGTCCCCATAGCAGAGGGCTCCAGCCCTCAGAGCATCTTCGTGGTCTCCTCTGGACTCACTCCAACCAGTTGATATCCTTCTTATGCTGAGGGCTCCAGAGCTGGGTGCAGTACTGCAGGTGAGGTCAACAAAGTGGACAGTGTACCACTGTCAATGTCCTGCAGTGCCTCTTCACACTGAGAGTGCAAATTATTTTGTTTATAGGATTCCTTGACTGGTTATTATTTCCATTGTACAGTGTGATGTGCAAGACAAGGTGAAGTATTTATGCCCGAAGGCCTGGTTCTGCCATGCTGATTTTCAGAGCCATACTTACTCTGTTTTCAGCACAGGGGTTCTGGTATTGACAGGTATGGACAACGGTGTAATGATGTCAAAACTGGAATCAAAAAGGAAAACTACTACATGCAAAAGTCAGCCTGCTGCTTAAGTGCGTGAGGATCACCAAAGCTGATCTGGCTTACTCATGGCACCAGGTACATTTTGGAGAAGTAAATGGACCATATAGCATGTTTATGATTGAAAAAAGGAGACAGGCAGTAAGAGTACCAGAAGTGATGGACAAACACAACGTTGTTCAAGCTGGTGCTCAGGCAAGGTTACTGAATACCTCATCTACCCACCTAACAAATATTTTTGTCGTTGTCACCTTCAACTGACACAGTCTTTTCCAGGTGGAGTGTTCATCCTCCAAGGACCAATTTAGGTCTTACTCAACGACTGTAACAGGTCTTAACTTTACATTCAGCAAGATTAATGAGCAAAGATTGCCAGTAGTCTGGGAGATCAATTCTGGATTGCTGAGTTTGAAATATTTAACGTGAAGCTTCAAACTTCACTAAGTAGAAAAATTATAAGATAATTTTATTGTATTGGTGTATTAATAGTTATTATTCTCAAACTCCCACCCAACTTGTCTGTCTGATGTCTATTTATTTATATAAATAAAACTAAACAGGCACCTGTTTGGTCTCTCTTTTGATACACGGGACCATAATAGGATGGGGAGAACAGTATCAGAGCAGGATAGGGCTGATCTGAAGATCTGTATAGCCATCCCCAACTATGAGGTCCCTGTCTAAAAAACAGAAACATATGTGGGAGAAGAAAGGGCCTCAAAGTATGTCCTTGAATAAGTAAGCATCAAGCCTTTTGCTGCATAATCTTGAGATTATGAGCCTACATTGCTCATTTTGTTCTGTTGAGAGAATAGGAAAGAATAACCCAGGTCAGAGACCTTGTTCAGTAGCTAAAACATCTGAGTTTGTCTGAGCAAAAAAGATATCCACCTCTGAATTTCTTTCATAGTGTGCACAGAGTAGCAAAGATCATGCTTGGGAAGGACCAGCCTGCTGTATCAGCCAGAGGAATAAAAGTTCTTTCCTCTTTCTGTTGGAGGTACAGTGATTGAAGAACGGACACAAGTTTCTTGCCTCAATTTTCTTGGCTTGGTTTTGGTGTAATACTCATCCAGTTTGTGTGAAACCTTGGCAGGTCATAAACCACGTGCTGACACAGCCAGAAGCCACAGTCACACTGATCCTTGTGTGCAAAATGGGTGCTGGGGTTGTGGGAGGAGACAGGTGCTGGGGGCAGCTGCAGGCAGGGGACCAGGAAAGCCAGCAAGGAAAACAAACCATGCATCTCAAAATGTATCAAAGTATGTCAAAATCCTAGCAATACATCCATTGCCTCAGACAGTTCAGTGGTTTTCCTAAAAACCGTCTTGAGCCTGGCAGCCCTGTACTTGCTGATAGAAATGTAATGCTTTCCATCCATTTATTACTATCTCTACTTGATTCTTTTTGTTTGTTTGTTTGTTTTGCTACTCCCTTTTTTCCTCCTAGATGGTTCATTTCCTTTACCCTAAAACAAACACACCGTTATGTGAAAATACCTCTTATTGCAGGAAGTCTGCTTTTCTGCCCCGTTTCTGTCCTTCCAGTAAGCTTTAGTCTCCAGGTCTAGTGTTGCAGCTCAGGGATGAATTCCTCAGTTTCCCAATTCTGCAAGGAAATATTTGCATGTGAGTTTTACAGTCTCTGTCCAGGATTTATCAGGAAAAAAAACCCAAAACCCAAAACATTAAATTGTGCAATACAATTTGTTATAATATCATACTTTGCAGAAACAGTTCATTACTTGTCTGTTTTTGAAGTTATGCGGAGAGGGGGAAACCCTGCATACCACACGTGGGCCATTTCTCTGTTCAGACGCACTGGATACCAAATGGGACCATTTACATTTGCAGCTGCTGGTACATATGCTAAAATTAGACTAAATAAAAAATAGCAGCTGCATGGGTAGAAACAAACCAAAGCTGATTCACAGATGAGAGGCAGCTCGGGGACCTCAGGCACTGCAGCGAGATTTGACACAAAGGCTGGTCCAGTGTAAGAGCCCCGTGCCTACAAAGACACAATAGCCCATAATGGTAAGCCAAACCCATGTTCTGCTCAACCTCCTTGCTGGGGAAATCCTTTCACCACCCTGGACTTTTTCCTTTTTCTTTTCTCTCTTTTTTTTTTCTTTTTTTTTTTTTTTTTAACATATGTTACAATGTCGCATTATGTAGGAACACACTTCCCTTTTAACATGTCTGTCTTCTTCTGTCCCCTCAGCCTCCCCCACAAACTTTCCTTGGACAACCACGCTCATTGTGGCCAACGCCAAGAAAAGCCCACTCTCCGCTTGTGTCCAGTCCCATACTCCCCGCTAACTCCGTGCCAAGACGTTGACAGAGTGCAGGATCTTTCTCTGCAGACGTGTCACGGGCTGTTTTTTTTTATAGGATTCCCTTTCAAAATGCTAGTGCAGTGGAACTTTGTGACCTCTTCCACCAGCAGCTCCATCTCGTGTTGCCCCATGCATTATATTCAGATAAAAGGATATATTGTGTGTCTTAAGGCTCAGTCTGCACTATGGGGAGAAGGGCGTAGGAGGGGCAGACGGCACAGTCCACACTCTCTGAACAGCCAAACTGGACTGTCCTGGGTCAGAAACCACCAAAAATCCCAACCAGTTTTCATAGGAAACTTCTGCAAAATTCCTTTCAGCAGCATTTAATTAAAAATATGCACTCTTGTTATGAAGGCTGGGACCCTCCTGTTCTTGACAATACAAGATAATATGGGATGTGCAGGACCCAGGACGTGCAGAAGTGGGTAGTGTGTTGCAGAGATCACTATGACTTAGCTCAGGGTCAGTGAAGGCTTACAGCCTGTGCCAGGCACTCCCCACTACCCTTGTTTCCAGGCAGGTTTGCTAGCTCAGGTTCCTCTCCAGCGCAGTGCTTCAGGCCCTGGCAGCAGTCCTACATGCCCTTCAGCACTCCTGAAGTGCAACGCAGGTCTTTCATCCCCCGGTCACACGAGCCTGGTGTCACGCTTCCAGGCAGCTTTGTTTCCACACTCCTGCGAAGTGAGGAGAGACTTCAGCCATCATCTTCCCTCCAGCTCTTCACCTCCACTCCCAGGCCCTATCAGGACGTTGCCTGGCGGCCATATCACCTCTGCGAGGCTGCTTCAGCCACAGGCTCTTATCGCCTGCCTGTGCCGGACTGTGCCAGCTACAGACACAGGCAGATCCAGGTGCTTCAGCCCCAATTCCTCCTCAGATCACAAGGATCCAGGCAAAGGTTTTGCTGGGCCACAGGTTACCAACGGGCTAACTCACACTCAACGTCAGGCAGCTTCTCCGAGCAATCGGTCACTCCCCGCTCCCTGCCCCGGGGCTAATTTCCAGCAAGGCCTGGGGGCAGGCACTCCAGCTCTGCAGCACTGCTGGGCCCTAGCATAAGCTCAGAGCCTTAGAGGACAAATTGAGGGTTTTTCCTGGTAAAGGGCCCACCACTGTCACTACAGTAGGAACACTCAGACCCAGGCTGAATTCCTCCTTCCCCCTGAAAAGCCTTACATCCTAACCACTACAGCCTCACCTTCTCTCTTCCATAAAATTCTTGGACTTAATCTTATTTTCAGCTTCAGCCAGAAGGTAGGACAGTGTCTTCTTGCCCTCCATGTACCTGTGCTTGAGGCACTGTGTGGGAAAATGGGAAACAGAGAGTAGACATCCTTGGGCTGAAGATGGAGCTGAACCTGTGTCTCCTGTTTTGGGAGGTATTGAATTAGAGAAGGAACAGCTACTGGCTGCACACAGAAAGGACTGCTTGATCAGACTAGACACCTGAAGGAGCAAAGCTGGATATACCTTGGGAGTGCTCAGCCAAACAACAGAGGCAGCTGTATTTAGGAACAGGGACTTTTTGGACTGCAGATTTTACCAAGGCATCACAATCTGGCTTAAGCCTTCCTTTGGGCAAGTCCTCCCCTTACTGGGACTTAAATGCCTTCCTTAATGGTAGGTGACCTTGTATGCCACAGCAGTAGACAGAGGGGGGGTCTGAAAGCACTCACTCTGGGCCAGTTGTGAACCATGCTGCAAACCCGTTTGGTAGCCCTCGTGTGAATGGGGCCTTTGTTAGCGACTGATGAGTAGGATGTTCAGAGAACTTGGGAAAGTATGCTTGGCAAGTAAACTCACCTAACTAATAATAAAAATGGTCTTCAAATTTGCCAGGCTTCTTTGCCTGAGGCGAGCACAATTAAAGTCAATGAATTGTTTAATGTGAGGAAATAACAAGAGAGGGGGGAAAAAAAAAAGCATACTGTTCCCTGATGCTGTTTTGGAATTTCTCTTGTGTAGATCCTCCTATGGATTGATGATAACAGCCTTTGGCATGCATCCTGAAGAGAAATCAAGAAGCGTAACAGAGATATGCGAGTCTGTTGAGAGCTATATCCTACCTTAGCATGGGGATGGACTCCCTGATCTAAGGCATTTTTCATCTCTAGCTGGGATGATCCTGTATCTGGCAGGCACATATTTGATTTTGGATGTTTTAACAAGCCAGAATGCTTTCATAGGAGCACTCCCAATGACATGGAGAGCTGTTTCAAATATGCTGGCAAACTGCAATCCTCCTCCACAAGAGGCCCAGAGCAGCAGGCACTAATTACGGGATGGGTGTAGCACATACCTGCCTCTGGTGGGAAAGAACTGAGCCTGAGAACTGCGTTCCTGCAGATCCGACCAACACACTCTCCTCCCTGTAAAACCAGGAGGCAGAAAATAAATTTAACACTCGAGAAGAGACATAATCCCTGCAGATAAGGCAGGAACTTCATTTAGAAACTGTCCTTCTTCTGACCTGGACAACATTTCCACTGTTTTTCCATCACTTTTCACTGTCACCTCTCATTTTGAGCTACAGCAGCCCTGAGCACTTTTAAGAGGCAGGCATATACCAAGAGCTTGTAGATTAAAGCGAGCACTAAATTGTCAAATAAATATGGTGCTAATCCTGTGCTTTGGGAAGACTTCTTTAATTCTTTGAGTTCTGTGTCTTAACTGACTCCTTACATAACTTACATTGGATTTTTATGGTAATGTATTGGTATTCTTCGCTTGAATGAGAAGAACAAATTTCTAGGTGGTAGTTTCTGTTACCCCTGCAGTTCCTAGTTAACTACCAATGGATTTACTTTTTTTTCTAATAGGAAAGAAGCAGATGAAGAAGAGAGATTGCTAGCTATGCCTAAACTGTACTTTTGCATTGTGGTAAAAGAATCACAAAGATTCCTTATTCCTTATTCTTTCCTTATTCTATAAGCTGTTCTTTGGGATTTGGGAAGAGTGGCTTTTTCTCCAAAACATAAGGGTACACTATCATGCCAGACCATTACAATATGGAGTAAGGACAAACTGCTTAATGCTGGCACAAGCCAAGGTCTGAGTTACACCCTGTTGGTTCCTCTGTTGCTGGTTATTTCCGAGACCAAAGATGTCATCAACACTTTGTTCTGGGCAGTGGTAAAGGTGGAAGAGAGCAAGATGCAATGGGACACTGCATGGGTCAGAGCCTTGAGGTATGGCTGTCACACAGTTGAGCATACCAAGAGCTACCACAAGTTTCCAGTCTCTTGGGTTAGCTTTATCAGAACATCACATTTTATAACAAAGGAAGATGGTCTTTAAATGGGAAAAGTCAGACCTGCTGTGTGGGATAGATGAAAACACATCTCTGCTCCTTGCAAGCAAGCTCCTTAGTCAAGCCCCACTTAAAGTTCAGCAATTTTCAATGGCTTCCTGAACTGCAGCAAAATCCACACTGTCCTCTCCTGGTCCCTAGAAAAGCCAGGTTTTCTCCATCATCTTAAAGGCTCAGGTGCAGGTCCACTGAAGCAAGGCCTCTACTCTACAGGTCATTCCACAACCACTATTCATGGTTTCTTTGCTCTGTCCCATCATGCCTCCAGGGTCATCCCGGCTACATGTTCCCAGAAGTTGGGCAGGATGGCAATACCCCGCACAAGGCCCACTGTCAGCCCCTCTTCCCTCCCAGGCATGGTGAACAAGGCAGACAGCCTCTCCACCATGTAGGATGACACTGTACACTGCAGGTGGCAGCTTTACCTGTCTTGAGGTGACCAAGGAAGAGGCTGTAGGCCCTGGGGAGCCTGGGGCTGTGGTATGCGATCCCAAGGGACAATTCAGCTGTAAGTGCAATGAAGTGGCAAGCCTGGTCCAAAAGTCCATGCACTCTTCCTCTCTCCCTCCCCCTACACTGCGAGAATGGCCAGTGCCAGCAGTAATATCCCAGGAAAGCCACATCTGCTTCCTCCATGCATGTGACAGGCTCCACGCTCCTTGGCTCCAGGATCGCCATCAGTAATGCATTTACAGGAGAGGATGGCAGAGCTGGACAGCTAACAGCACTGTCAGAGCTGCTCAATGTCTCTCCGCTCGCTGATAATGGCCCTGAGTGTGTCGAGGGTTGTACGTTCCCAGTGAGATATGCCAGTAGGACTGACAGGCTGTGTCCTAAGCTCAAGGCAGGCTCAGCCTAAATTGACAGGTTTGCAGAGAAAAAAGGAAATCACAACTCTTCCTGCCTTCCCCTCCTGTCCCTTACTTAAATAGCCTTCTCTGAGGTTTAAAGAAGAGGCTCAGATGGCAAACAGCCCCCAGCTGTGCTGCCTGGGGAAGAGTGCAGGGAAATGCCAAGTCTCGCATGGCAGTAGCTGACAAACCTGTCAGAGCTTGTGGAAAGCAGGACTCCTTTAATCACCTTTTCTCAAGGTAAACTGCATACTTTCCTCTGGTTTCATGGTTTACATCCCCCTTTTTTCCCTCCCATTTGATATGTCTAGTGCAGCTCTAGCCTAGGTCCTGTGCAAGGCTTCCTAAGCTCAGGGTCTCCATTTGCCCACAGGAGTTATCATCAGGCATTTTCCCTTCCCCACCATGTTTTCAGACACTC
>NW_010230428.1:15705-16156 GCF_000690775.1 Eurypyga helias
CTTTGAGTCTAAATTTTTAGCCTTCATAATCTGTTGAAACCTCATTTCATGTGGATTTGCCTTAACTCGGATATCGACTTCACCCCACTTCAGAGGGACTGTTCACATGAGTCAAGGCGTGGGAGATCCACCCTGATCTTTCTCCATCCCTTTTCTGCTTCTGGTGCCCGTATACATAATGTCCAGTTCATAGTCTAAAGCTAGCCCCTCTTTCTGATCTCAGTCTTCTAAGAGCTTCCTTTGGAAGCAGAGCAAGGAGGAAACACAGGGCTTACAGAGTAAGTCCTGGCGGTGTGTTGGGGTGCCTTGAGCAGCAGCCATGGTTGTGGAGTAGCTGGACAGATCTGAGTGAAGGAACAAAACTTTCCTCCAGGCCTCTACCATGGGGGGTGTGATTAAAGGGAAAAGATTAAAGTATAATCTTTTACCACTTTGTGATCTACAAAGGTAC
>NW_010230429.1:0-1387 GCF_000690775.1 Eurypyga helias
ATGCGTGGTGGGGCTGGGTCACCCCCTCTCTGCCCACCACCCCGCTCCCCACTGCTGCCGGGGCTGAGCGGGGCTGGGAGCTGTGGGGGCAACACGTCACCTGGGAGGGACCCCGACCCCGCTCCTGGCATCCCCCGCTGTCACCTATCTGTGCTGGGGGGGGTCACCCCACTCAACGTGGGACCCGTTAACCTCATCCCCCATCAGACACCCCATAATCTCCCTGATAACATCCCCCCAGGATGCTCTGTAGGACAGGGGATGTGGTTTTTGGGGTGGGGGGTGTCCCTAACGCTGTCCCCTGGCAGGTGCAACACGCAGGACTACACGTGGCACAAGGGCACGCGCTGCGAGGCCATCGTCACCGACTTCCAGGTGATGTGCGTGGCGGTGGGCTCGGCCGCGCTGGTGGTGCTCCTGCTCTTCATGCTCACCGTCTTCTTCGCCAAGAAGCTCTACCTGCTCAAGACGGAGAACAGCAAACTGCGCAAGACCAAGTGAGTGGCACCGGGACGGGGCTGGCACCCCCAGAACTGTCCCCGAGCACCCCCCGGTGGCACCCCAGTAGCCGCAGCGGTTTGGGTGGGCTCAGATGCTGGTGGTACCCATCCCAATGCCACACAGTGTCATCGGGACCCTCAGTGCTGGTCCCATCCCTCCGTCATCGGGACCAGCTGGTAGCAGTCCTGTCCCCGCATCACCGGGACCCCCAGTGCCGGTCCCATCCCTGCATCATTGGGACCCCCTGTGCCAGTCCTGTCCCAGCATCATTGGGACCATCCCGTACTGGCCCCATCCCCACATCACTGGGACCCCAGGTGCCAATACCATTCCTGCATCACTGAGACCCCCAGTGCCGGTCCCATCCCTGCATCATTGGGACGCCCAGTGCTGGTCCCGTCCCTGCATCACTGGGACCCCCAGTGCCAGTCCTGTCCCCGCATCATTGGGAGCACCCCATACTGGTCCCATCCCCACATCATTGGGACCCCCAGTGCCGGTCCCATTCCTGCATCATTGGGACTCCCAGTGCCAGTCCCATCCCTGCATCATTGGGACCACCTGGTGCTGGCCCCATCCCCACATAACTGAGACCCCAGGTGCCAATCCCATTCCCGCATCATTGGGACCCCCAGTGCCGGTCCCATCCCTGCATCATTGGGACCATCCCGTACTGGTCCCATCCCCACATCACTGGGACCCCTAGTTCTGGTCCCGTTCCTGCATCATTGGGACCCCCTGTGCCGGTCCCATCCCCACATCATCGGGACCATCCTGTACTGGTCCCATCCCCACATCATTGGGACCCCAGGTGCCAATCCCATTCCCGCATCATCGGGACCTCCAGTGCCGGTCCCCTCCCTGCATCATTGGGCCCAGCCGGGTC
>NW_010230429.1:1559-2498 GCF_000690775.1 Eurypyga helias
CCCCAGGTGCCAATCCCATCCCTGCATCACCAGGACCACCCAGTGCCGAGGGGGACAAGGTGCTGGTGGGTGGGAGAGCTCCCGGAGGCGCGTGACGTGTCTTGTGGCTCCTGTTCCATGGTTAATCCCGTAAAGCTGCTCCTGACTGGCACCAGTTAATCTCCTGCACTGGGAGCTGGGGCCACCGGAGATGGTCCCCACGGCGTCGCCTGGGAAGATTGGGGTCAGCCTCCTGCCCCACCGATGGCTGCCCATCTCCCTGGAGCCGGGGAGGAGAAAGCCCTCCCAGCCTGGATCCCTAATGAGCTGTTAATTAGTGCATGGAAGTGCCAAGTGTAATTAGCAGGGAAGCTCCGTGCCAGCCCATGGGTCTCCCTCTCCGGCCCTGCGCGCTGCCCTGGGCTGCCCTCACCGCTCCCCTGCCCGAGCTGGGGGTATTTAACCCCCAGCCCCCCAGATGTGGGGGCACTTAGTCCCCCAAAATGCCAGAACTGGGGTCATTTGGCCCCCAAATCTCTAACCCTGAGGACATTTAGCCCCCAACCCCCATGATCTGGCGGCATTTAGCCCCAAATTCCTGGGACTGGGGGCATTTAGCCCCAAACTCTATATCCGGAGGCATTTAAGCTGGCCCAGGCTCCCAGATCTGGGGCTTTTAGCCCCAAACCTGCATCCTGGGGACATTTAGCCCCCAAACCCCTAAAGCTGGGGGAATTTACCCCAGACCTCCAGGTCTGGAGACATTTACACCCCCAAATCCTCAGCGCTAGGGGTATGTAGCCCCAAACCCCCAGAGCTGGGGATATTTAGCCCCTAACCCCCCAGATCTGGGGCTGTTTGTCCCCAAACCTCCATCCCTGGGGACATTTAGACACCAATTTCTGGGGACATTTAGCCCCCAGACCCCCAGCTCAGGAAGCATTGAACCCCAAACCTCCA
>NW_010230430.1:0-4391 GCF_000690775.1 Eurypyga helias
CCCAGTCTCTGATGTCTGCATCGTGGTCTCTGAATAAAATTAAAATGTAAAATTAAAAGTTCAGCAGAAACTTCTTTGCTTTTTGTCACTTATTCAGATCTTAAAAGAAGAATATTCACCCAAAATCCAATCTGGGGATTAGGTAAAGATTATTTTACATACTATTGCATGAGTACATGGAGATACTCCTTTTATTTTTCGCTTTTTAAAATGCTGCTTTGGCCTTAAATATTAGAAAATTCATATTATACATTATTGCTTTGTCTAATCTAAGGTCTGCTTAGAGCTTGAATCACATCAAGAAGAGAATACTATAAGCTTTGGACTTCATGATTTTTTTTCTTACAGTTTACAGTCTGCTTTGTAACAGCAAATATGTTTTTATCAAGTCAGAAGTGCACACAAACCTACCTAATGCTTTGAGCTAAAGGACTTTAAAAAAAAAATCCATTCACAGTCCTGAATCTTCTCTAACTCCACTTGTGTATGTTAGCTGCAACTACTGTGAAATTTTGAAAGGAGACTCAAAATCTTATACCATATTAAGACAACACACTTTAAGCTACCTATATGCACAAAAATAATTAATTACAGAAACTGCACACATAAATGTTTATTCCTTAATTAAGCATGCCTTCACAAAAAGACTGGCAATAATCAATGCAATTAAACAAAACACTGGACACATTTCATACCAACTCATCACAATTCTAAAGAACAAAAAGACTAATTTATATAGTAATCACAATACAAATAAATTGCAGTACCTCCAATATTGTCAGCTTTTGGAAAGAGCGAACATACACTGAATAAAAAGTACTGTAAGAACACAATGGGTAAAATATGCAATACCGGAAAGAAACCTCTCTTCATTTTCTTCCCTGAAACAGTTCAAATCCTTATGTACTGAAATATTCAAAGTTTTTTCTTACCTTACTTGCACTCAAAATATTCAATAATGTAAATGAACATAAACTTTTCTCAGTTATTTATGTGACTTCAGGAAAAACTCATAAAAAACAGAAATAAGTCAGTCTTCCCATCAGCTTGTAAATGACTAACCATTCTTCAAAGCTGTCCTTTGTCTGGTTAACTGAGTTGCACTATAAATTCTTCATATTCAAATACCAATTTAAATCTCTAGCAGGTGACAGAATGAGGGGCTGCAACCTGAAAAGATGACCCTGAAAAGCATTTTAAAGGTCATAGTGAAAAAGTGACTCAAGTAAGCTTGCTTTAGCAGAAAGTGTTAATTATAAACAGGGATTTTACACCCTATTAAAATCATGAGGCACACACTAGAAAAGTACATGAGGTTGTGGCATTGACATTTTTAAGAGGAATATTCAAAATCTGGATAGACCACAGAAATGATCCAACAACGAAGGAAAATGCCTTACAAAGAGACTGAGGATGACTTATATATACTAGGAATTAGAGAATTAATCAATTTTGCACAGAATCACAGAATCATTTAGATTGGAGGGGACCTCTTGAGATCATCTAGTCCACCCCCCCTGCTCGAAACAGGGTCACCTAGAGCAAGTTGCTCAGGGCCATGTCCAGTTGGGTTCTTAATATCTCCAAGGACAGAGACTCCACAACATCTCTGAATAACCTGGTACAGTCCTTGACAAACTTCACAGTAAAAAAAGTGTCTCTGAGCATTCAGATGGAATTTCCTGCTTTTTTCCATTTGTGCGCATTGTGTCTTGTCCTGTCAATGAACACCACTGAGAAGAGTTTGCTCCCTCATCTTCACTCTCTCCTATTAGGTATTTATATACAATTATAAGATCCTCCCCGAGCCTTCTCTTCTTCAGGCTGAACAGTCCCAGCTCTCTCATAGCCTTTCCTCAAACGGCAGATGCTCCAGTCCCTTAATCATCTTTGTAGCCCTTTGCTGGACTTGCCCCAGTAAGTTCACACCTTTCTTGTACTCGGGACCCCAGAAATGAACATGGTACTCCAGGTGCGGCCTTACTAGCACTGACTAGAGAGGAAGGATCTACTTCGAACTTCTAGCAATGCTCTTCCTAATGCAGCCAGGGATACTGTTGGCCTTTTTTGCCACAAGGGTGCATTGCTGGCTCACGTTCAGCTTGTTGTCCACCAGGACACCCATTTCCTTCTCTGCAAAGCTACTTTCTAGCCAGTCAGCCTGCAGCCTGTACTGGTACCTGGGGTAAGTCCTCCACAGATGCAGTACTTCACATTCCCACTTGTTGAACTTCATGAGATTCTTCTCTGCCCAGTTCTCTGGGATGCTACAACAGCCATCTGGTCTATCAACCACTCCTCTCAATTCTATATCATCTGAAAACTTGCTGAAGGTGCACTCTCTACTATTTTCAAGGACACTAATAACATCAAAAAGCTGCCTGGGGGACACCACTAGTGACTTACTCACAAATGGAATTTCTGCCACTGATCACAACCCTCTGGGCCTAGCTATTCAGCCAGTTTCAGTCCACCACACTGTCCATTAAACAATATCCACTGCTCTCCCCTCACCCACCAAGCTAGTTGCCTCATTGTAGAAGGCTTATAATATTGGTCAGGCATGATTTCTCATTCATAGATCCATACTGACTCCTACCAAGCACCTTCATGTCCTTTGGTTTCCAGAATTATTTTCTCCATCATCTTCCCAGGAACAGAGGTGAGGCTGACCAGCCTGTAGTTCCCCAGATCTTCTTTCTTGCCTTTCTTGAAGCCTGGAGAGATATTTGCTCTCTTCCACTTGTCAGGAACCTCTTCCAATCACCTCATGGTGATAATCGAGTGGCCTTGCAATGACATCAGCCAGCTCCCTCAGCACTCATGGGTGCCATACATCAGGGCCCATGGATTTATGTATTTTCAGTTTGTATACATGCTCTTATACATGGTCCTCCTCCATGGAGGGTAAATCTTCCTTGCTGCAGACTTTCCCTCTGGTCTCAGGGGCCTGGGAATCTTCAAGGCTGGTCTTATCAGTAAAGATGAGGCAAAGGCGATATTCAGTACCTCAACCTTATCAGTGTAATTTGTCACCAGTTCCCCTGCCCCATTCAGCAGCAGGTGACATTTTCCCTAGCCTTCCTTTTGCTGTATCTATACTTGTAGAATCCTTTCTTGTTGCCAAGGCAGCTATCAATCAGCACTACATTTTGTACTGGGCTTGTCTGGGCTAGAGTTAACTTTTCTCATAGCTGCCCATATTATGCTGTGCTTTGCATTTGTGGATAGAAAAGTGTTGATAACAGAGCAATGTTTTGGCTATTGCTGAGCAGTGCTAGCACAGCATCAAGGCTTTCTCTCCAAATCCCACACCCCCCCCCACCCCCAAGGAGAGTAGGTTGGGGATGAGTGAGAAGTTGAGAGGGGAGAAAGCCATGACAGCTGACCTCAACTGACCAAAGGGATATTCCATACCATATAACATCATTCTCAGAAAAAAAAGGTCATGGAAAGAAGAAGGAAGGGGGGATGGGGCACACCATGGTTATGGCATTTGTCTTAGCAAGCAACCATTAAGCATGCTGACGATCTGCTTTCCAGGAAGTGGCTGGACATCTTGTGGCTGACCAATGGGGAGTAGTGAATTAATTCCTCTTTTTGCTTTGTTTGCACAAATAGCTTCTGTTTTTCTTCTTAAACTGTCATTTTCTTGATCCGTAAGTTTTTTCACCTTCCTTCTGTTTTTCCCCCATCCCATGGGAGAAGGTAGTGAGCAAGAAGGAGGGTGGGTGTTTGGCTGCTCCTCAAGGTCAACCCATAACATATTTAATCAAGTATAATTGAGAGGTAGACACTGAAAACACCACCCCTAAAAAACCATCTATTTGTTATTTCTGGAAGAAAGCAACACTTTTGCTTTTTGTTGGCTTTGGGGGCTATGCTAAAAGTTTATACTGCCAAAAGCATTTCAAAAAATAAAAAAAAGAAAGTCCCAACTGACTGGAGAGAAAAGAGATGGAGCATAAACAAAATAGAGAGTGATAAAGAGAGAGAGTACTGAGGAGTGCGAGAGATGATAGAGAAATGAGTTGTGAGACATGAGAGAGAAAGCTGATTATGAAATTCAAGACAGTCAAAACCAAGAGACAAAAGTGAAAGCCGAGAAAGACAAGAGATGTGAGACCCAAGAAGTCTGAGAGATGAGAACACCAAGAGAGAGACAAGAGGAGATAGACAAGAGATGGGGGGGGAAGAAAGGAGAGGCAAGACGAGACAAAACAAGAGATGAGTGGTGAAAGAGACAAGAGGATGAGAAGGGGATGACAGAGCGACAAGAGATGAGACACGAGATTAGAAAGATGAGATGAGAGAGATGGGAGAGGAGACACAAGAATGGAAAGACAGGATGAAAGAGACAAGAGACTTGTGCTGGGTTTAGTTAGGAAAGA
>NW_010230431.1:0-2364 GCF_000690775.1 Eurypyga helias
GCGCCATGGTCATCTTCACCCTTGTCGCCTACTACCGCCCCATGGAAGGCCCTGTGAGTCCCACGGCACCGTGACACATCCCCACAGGATGTGCCTCCTGCCCTGGGAGGGCGGTTTTCCAGGTCTCTGCCCCAGGCAGCCCTGCCTGCCCCGGGAGGGTGGAGCAGCTCAGCTCTCTCCTTTCCCTGCAGCCCCCCTACCCCTACACCACCACTGTCGACTACCTGCGCCTGGCTGGGGAGATCGTCACCCTTCTTACCGGCATCCTCTTCTTCTTCACAAACGTCAGTGCGGCGGGGCGGGGGGGTCTTCCCATGGGATAGCCAAGCCTTTGTGCTCCCCATGCTGGGACTGACTCGAGGGCGACAGCCCCTTGTCCTAAGGCATTGGCCCCTGCCGTGATACCCCCCGGATAGGGGGACCTTGCTGTGCAAGGGGTCCCCCCCAACCTCTCCCTCTCTCCCCCAGATCAAAGATCTGTTCATGAAGAAGTGCCCAGGCGTGAACTCCTTCTTCATAGATGGCTCCTTCCAGCTGCTCTAGTATGTGGGGGACCCCCGGGACCTCCCCAAGCCCCAGCACCCCCGGGCTTGCAAGGGGCGGTAGCCAGCGGCGGCTGTCGGTGCAGGGTCTGACACCAGGTCTCCCCCAGCTTCATCTACTCGGTGCTGGTGATCGTCACGGCGGGGCTGTACCTGGGCGGCATCGAGGCGTACCTGGCCGTCATGGTCTTCGCCTTGGTCCTGGGATGGATGAACGCGCTGTACTTCACCCGGGGGCTCAAGCTGACAGGGACCTACAGCATCATGATCCAGAAGGTCCGGTGGCAGCGGGTGTCTTCTCCTTCCCCAGCAGGGCTGGTGTTCCTATGGATGTGCAGCCCAAAAGGAGGGTCCTCCATGCTTTCTGTAGGGTTTCCCATGGATCATCAAAGCCCTGCTCTTGGCCCAGCCATCCCTGCAGCGTGGCTTGGCAACGGTGCCCCAGCGCAGGGCTGGGTGCTGTGGTCCAGCACATCTCACCCCCCTCTCCGTCACTTGCAGATCCTCTTCAAAGACCTGTTCCGCTTCCTCCTGGTCTACTTGCTCTTCATGATCGGCTACGCATCAGGTAGGTCCCTGGCCGGTGAGCTGGGGCTCGGGGGAAGGATGAACCCTGTGGCATGGCTTGGCACGGCAGGGCAGGGGGCTGTGGAGCCCCCGCTCCGTCCTACCCGCCTGCGCGCTCTGCCTTCGCCTCCTGCGGTGGAGAGGGGCAGCTCAGCCAGTGTAGTCATGTGGGGGGTCCTTGCTGCTGCCCCCGTGGACTTGCCATCCTTGTCCTCCCTCCCGCAGCTCTGGTGTCCCTCCTCAACCCATGTCCCAGCAGCGAGTCCTGCGGCGAGGAGCAGTCCAACTGCACGGTGCCCACCTACCCCTCCTGCCGCGACAGCCAGACCTTCAGCACCTTCCTGCTCGACCTCTTCAAGCTCACCATCGGCATGGGCGACCTGGAGATGCTCGAGAGCGCCAAGTACCCCGGTGTCTTCATCATCCTCCTCGTCACCTACATCATCCTCACCTTCGTGCTGCTCCTCAACATGCTCATCGCTCTCATGGGGGAGACCGTGGGCCAAGTCTCCAAGGAGAGCAAGCACATCTGGAAGCTGCAGGTATCACCCTGTGGGAGCTGCACTACAGCACCCCAACCTCCAGCGAAGCAGCACACACCTAGGTGAGGGACCCTCCTGCTGGCATCCTCAAGTGGCTGAGGGGTCCCTGCTCTCCCTGGCAGTGGGCCACCACCATCCTGGACATCGAGCGCTCCTTCCCTGTATTCTTGCGGAGAGCCTTCCGCTCGGGGGAGATGGTCACCGTGGGGAAGGGCACTGATGGGACGCCTGACCGCCGCTGGTGCTTCAGGTAAAGGCAGGTACCCTTGGGAGCCCTGGGGACCCTGGAACCGGGAGCGCGGGAGCCTCTCCCACCGGAGCGAGCAGCATTTTGGGGTGCCGTCGCCACGTGTTTATTTGCTGGGTAGTTTGCACTAGTCTGGAGCCAGGTGGCATTGCCACCCTGTCTCCCAGCCACCCCTGTGCAGCTCCTGTGGGTCTGACCTTCCCCACAGGGTGGACGAAGTGAACTGGTCCCACTGGAACCAGAACCTGGGCATCATCAGCGAGGACCCGGGCAAGAGCGACACGTATCAGTACTACGGCTTCTCCCACACGGTGGGCCGGCTGCGGAGAGGTGAGCACAGCGCCGTGGGCTGGGAACATCCCTTGGGACACTGCTTGCTGCCTCCGATGAGCCCCCGGAGCAGATTCGCTTTGGTGGTCAGATGGCGTGGGGCTGGCCGGGGTTGGGGGAGCAGCCGCAGGTCTCC
>NW_010230431.1:2428-3134 GCF_000690775.1 Eurypyga helias
AGCGGCCAGCCGGAGGAGGTGGTGGTGCCGCTGGGGACCGCGGGGACGGCGGAGATGCGGGAGCGACGGCACGGCCAGGCCTCGAGCTCCCCGCTCTAGCAGAGCGATGCTGGAAGCGGATGGATTCTGCCTGGGCTGCCGACACAGCCAGTGGACTTGCGGACTGGGCTGGATGGTACTTGTCTGCTCCTCAGGGATTTGTGCAGCCTCCGTCTCTCCAGCAGCCACTGTCCCGGAGGGTGCGCAGCCTGGTCCTGCCCCGGTGGTGCCGACGCTTCGCTTTGCCGACACTTTGCCGTGCCAGGAACCTCTGCCATGGGCAGGGTGTGGGGAGCACGGCCCCCTCCGCCCACCGAGGCCAATGGTCTTTGCCACACGTTTTTGCACAGGATTTATACGACTATTTATTTAGTAATAAAGACTGACCTGCCACTGCCGCCTCCTGGCTTTGGCTGATCCTGGCTGGCAGAGCGTCGCAGCGGGCAGGTCTCTGGGAGGCAGGAGCCTGCTGCTCCCGGTGCTGTGCCCGGCTGTGCCATGCTGTCAGGCAGTGGATGGCCATCCTGCACTGAGGAGCCTGCTGCCCGCCCGGCGGGGCACCGTGAGGGTGCAGAGCGGGCAGAGGAGCACAGGACAGGGGGCAGAGCACCCCGTGCCTGCTGAGACAGGGCTGCACCGAGCCGCGGGTGGGAGTCACGGCTGGGCG
>NW_010230432.1:0-1027 GCF_000690775.1 Eurypyga helias
GGAGGCCGGAGCGGTACCCGGAGCGGTACCCGGGGGAAGATGGGGGCGGGGGGCTGCGCGCTAATAAAGCACTTTCTTCGGGGAAATCTGAACGGCGAGGGGGGTGCGAGAGCGGCTGTCGAGCCGGTATGTTGGAGCGAGCACAGCTGCCGCTTCTTTAATGGCAGGGGTTCTGCCAGGCACCCAAACGTAGGTGGTGGTACCGTTCGGTCCAGAATCAGATGGTTGGTGACCGAGGTGTCGCTTCAGCCCCTCCGGCAGAACGGCTGTAGGCTGCAAAAGCATCGCCTGATGCCAAATGCTTTCTCTGTTTCTCCTCTGTGTGCTCTAGGTGTGAGGATTTTGTCCACCAACTGATAATAACCCAGGTAAATACCGTACCGCCGTTAACAGGTATGGCAGCACAGACATGGACCCACGTGGGAATCAAGGATTTTGGTCCCATTCATGACCGGTACCCTTACATTTTGAGCTTCCTTGTAGTTCAAGATATTTTTCGTTAAGGTTTTAGTCTGGGCCTCTCTCTGGACTGGGAGGCTAGCAGGATTTCCAGTGTGGCCGTAATTCGGATGATCTGCTCGCCGTGTAGCAGCGAAATTCATTATCTTTGAAAATATATTTTTCTCTTGTTCTGGTTTTCAAAAACTCTGCATACTTTCAGTGCTTGAAACCTAGACACAAGCAGTTGGGTTCTGTTTGTTTAACAATTCCAATAGCTCTACCACTGAAGTTACAATTTATTTGCTCGCTGTTCTGGAACACAGCGGCGGGTTGGCAAACGTAGCAGCTACCTGTTTACAGCCTAGAAGGATTTCTCATCGCAAACAAAGTGGCGTATTCCATGTGTCACAGTCTGGTCCCCAAACCACCCCAACATCTGTGGAGGAGCTAGCGTACGAAACAGTGTCAGAAAGCTGAGTTGCAGCTGGCTGGTCTGCAATGGTAGGTTTACAGGCTGCTTCCATTTCGGATGCAGAATTCCCAGACTCCTATTTTTAATACTTTTTTTTTTTATTATTCCCCCCCC
>NW_010230432.1:1063-7965 GCF_000690775.1 Eurypyga helias
TTTCTGTGGAAGAACACACAGATCGATCTTTTGTTTTCAAACCAGACCAACAATTGTAAGCTCTTACTTTCCCAGTTTAATTTCTTTCCGGAAAACATGGCACAGTGTTTGACTGATGCAGGCTACGAGAGCTCTTGCTTGGATAACTGAATCTTGGAACTGCCCGAGTCTCACGTGGATGTGCGAAGAACAATGTTGATGTACGATGCTGGTCTTACACTGGTGAAGGTCCCATGATTGAAACACTGAATTCCATATACATATCGGGCTAAGAAGTCTGTACGATTATTTCACAAAGAGTAATAGCTAAGTGCAGTCTCATGGTCTTTGGCCAAAATGTTTGCAGCATGGAAGGCTGAAGATATTATCAGGAGCCTGATCCTACCAACATTTAACTGTGGCCGTTCAGAATGCAGATGCCTTATGTCGGCCCCTTTAAAGTTAATTTGCAGTGCACGTAATACGTTCTTCCATTGATCCAAACCTTCACTTGTTGAAAAGCGAAGGGGTTAGATTCATCTCTTGAGGAGAGACTATGAGTCCGGTCATTCAGATGTATGTAGATTCCCTTACAAACTCTCAGCATTACAGCGTTTGGACACAGGTGAAGAAACTTGCACATGTGAAGCAAAACGCCACTCAGACACATCCAGCGAACGTTGCCGGGGCCTTGGAGTAGAAGGATCGCTGTGCATTTATTTCTATTTCTTTTGGTTTTTAACTTTTTGTGTCTACTTCTGCTAACTCCTGATGGTTCACGCTAATAATTCATTTATATTAAAAAATGTAATTTTACAATAAAGTTGCTCTTAAAGTAGTTTGGCATTTAGTTATCTTGCTTTATGTAAGAAAGATTTTAGGATGATCAACTGAAGTGCCACAGTTACATCCTGCAGTAGTTTCTGTATATGGCATCATTCTGTATTTGAAAATATTTCACAGCTAATGCTCCAAAATAACATTCTGACTAAGGGGATTATTTTTTTTTTTCCCCTGATTTGACATATGGCAGTGATAAATGTAAACAAAACAGAATACTAATGTTTTGCTGCTTATTTAATGTAGGAAAAAACCTCATCTAAACTGGCATCTGCCTGCTCCTTGTAAATTTGCTTTCACTCAGTCGTACAGCTAGATTCTGATCAGTATTCTTTGTTCTCCTAAAATTTACATTCAGTTGTGGGCAGGCAAGAAATGCCCCTGTCATTCCAATGACATACAATGTCAAATGATTTGCCAGGATCTTGTACAGTCTCATTCAAAACCTCCTGGATCTCAGTGGGAGCTGGTCTGGGCCATGGAATTACTCAGTATTTGTGCCTAAACCCCTACAACTTGGCCATCCCATTGCTACAGAGCTTTTTTATGAAGAGGACTATGTGATAGCTATTATGATGCATTTCTGACTGGATAGATTTACTGTTCTAAATTATTTTACTCCCTAATCACTTACCATGCTTTTGTTGACTTGTGTTTAAGCCGTAACATTAACAAACTATTTTCCAATTTATTATTTGCAGTGAAAGACTCACAACCATTCTACCTAGTATTATATCTCTAAATTTTGCCTTAATATGATAGTGTGATTACAGTGTTGGTCTCCACTTCTGCAGAGACTTAACAAGTCCATTTTTTGGAAGCAGCCTGAGATATAAGGAGGAATTCTGTTAAGAACTCGGTAAAATAATGAACCTCACCACTTAGATGCAAGGGGTGCTTTCCCACCTTGGCTTTGTTAACATAAGCACTGGCCTCACACATATCAATTGTTTTCTCATATTATGTATACAGAAGTTGAAATAAAAAAAGGAAAATCAGAACGTTTCACAGACATCTGCCCTGGGAGAATGGATGTGAGAACAGATGGACAGAAGTTTGTCGTATCATTTAATGCACAGCTGGGAGGCTGACATTACGGCGATAAGCGGAGATACCCAGTATATACTACGTTAGAAGTCTAAGAAGCCAAAATCAAGTATATACATGCGTGAAACATCTGTGCAACTGGAGCAAATTCATAATTAGGTTTCATGCCTATAATATTGCCAGTTATACATGTGAGCTACCCAAATGGGGTTTGAATTTGTTGTGCTGCTTTTCAAGTCAATTGGAATTCTGTCGGTGTATCAGAAAATAGTTTTTTACCCTCTCTATAAAATTCTGTTCATATAGGCCATGTTTTCTAGGGAGACTGTTTTCCACAAAATTAATATTTCTAAGTGCCACTGGCAGCTGTAAAAATCTGAAATCAGTATCCTTATAAAAACACTCTAGGAGCTTCACCATGATTGCAAATAAGTGGGTGGAACTCCATTGAAACAAAATGCTAGAACAGAATTGAATTTGAACAGATTTATCCAAGATGTGAAAATAAAAATTGCTTTAATCTTAACATTTAAATTTCCAGATCTGGTTGCTCTGTTAAATGGGAGCATACATGTTCCTGTAGATTACTGTGTCTTTTTTTTTGAGAGAGAGAAAAAAAACCCCAAAACTCCCCAATCATTTACATACTCGTGATTTCTTTATATTTGCCTCATTCCCACTGGTGTGTATCAAAATTACGGATTTTCACTGAGCATTGTGTTAGAAGGCCATCTGTGTAATTGAATAATAGTAGTTGCTACATACGTTGAGTGTCCATTGCCTTTGGAAGTTCAGATGGTGATCTAAGACTGATTTAGCCATTAGTTAGAACTAAATTATTTTGCAATTACACATTGCAATTGAATTAGTGAATCCTTTTCTACATAGCCATGTAAATTGGCATCCTTGAGGCCAAATAATTTTAAAAGTTTTGTGGTTTACACTTAGGGCAGTTTGAGTTGGGAACCTTAAAGATCCTATCTTACAAGACTTGCACAGATGGGAACTTGAGACTGCTCCCGTACATAAACTCAGCTGCAGATTTAACATTATAAAATATATTTTTTTAAACCAAAGTGCTTTTCCTTTCCTTTTTTTACACTTGAATTGTAAAATAAATGAAAAAAGAACAAAACTTTCTCACACAGTCTTAAAAAAACAACCTTTCTTCATGGTCTTAGGAAGAGTTCTCTAGAAACATTGCAGTATGTGAAAACAGGATTTTCCTTCTCAGTTTTTGCAACTGCCAATTTCATAGGAGGGTAAACATTGGATGATTCATGATATAAACAGGAGTTACTCATTCCATTTTTCTATTGTTTATGTGTTGTTATCGTTAGTATTTTTACAGATTGTATCCACTATTTTTCAAGAATTGCAGAAGAGGACAGAATGTATGTGTTTCATATTTTTACATAACATTATCAAGCCCACCTACGTCATGCTTCTTCACTGTTTGTTACAGGTATATGAACTATATCCCTTGATGATGATTCCAGTTCATACATCTGTCAAAGGAAAGTAATTTATTTTTACCACAGATATGTTTTAAAATATTCTGCAGAGAAAGGTATGTGTGGGAACGGTCATTCTAATTATAGGAAAAGTTCTCATTTCAGTAGACCGATTCCTCAACATTTTAAATGATACAATGTAACAAACAATGAAACAATTCTTAGTTAGATTCACCTTGTTCGGGATGGCTTGAGTTTGCATTTAATTTCTTAAGAATATGCTGGAAAACTGAGTGGGCCAAAACCTGGTTTACTTTATAGGTTCAAATTTCTCTCTTAGAACTAATAGATAAAAGCTGAACAGCTGTTGCTGTTAGCTACAGATGCTGAACTGATATACAGCTTATAATGGTATAATAAACAATGGTAAACAAATATGCTTCAGAATTTAAGTCCTTTAAATTCTGAAGTCCTTTAATTTAAGCAAGGTTGGAAATCAGTTTGTTCAACTCCAGTACTGTTGTGTCCCATTTCAGTTTTTCCTATTTAACACAGAAAAAAAAATCTTCAAAGATACTCAGGGTTGCTTTTTTACATAACAGAAATTATTAAATGAGATGTTTGCATAGTTTTTTTATACCTCTCCTTTGTCCATGAGTAATTAATTTTCATCTGAATATTCCTGTGGGGCAAACTGGGACTTATTCATTTGGCAATAAAAGTCCCAGCTACATTTAAGGAATATAGATATATGAGAACATATATGACATAGGCAGACAGGTATGTAAAATCCACAGATGTATCCTCTAATGGCCAAGTCTCCCTTACTTAGCCTCAAATTGTAATTTTGTAGTAGGTCTATGTTCAAAAATTTTTCTTTGAAGCGGGTAGGGCTGTCCTAAGTTTTCATGCTACAGCTAGAGGTAAAAAATTCAACAACTCCACATACACAGTTCAAGGGTGATCATAATTTTCAATCAGAACCGTAGTTTCTGGTACAGATTTTCAGCAACTGTAAACATGCCCTGAAGTCAATAAATCCATGTTCATTGCATCAGTTAAGGATTTAGTCTTCCTTTCTCTCAGACACCCGAAACGAGGAGTTTCTATCAGTTTGTCAGATTCTTTGGGGTAGAAAGGTACAAGATCAAAACCACCTGAGTTACTGGATGTCAAATGCGGCTATCCAAGAGACATCTGGTGTTCTATTCCACCGTAACTATGGAGCTGGCCTGAGGGGAGAAGTATTATACATACATCCCAAATTACAGATGCTGGAAGCCAGAAGTACTGCTAGACAATACGCTTCTTCATTTGTCTTAAGCACATGAAGAGAACTATGGAATCCTTACACCTCTTCGGACAGCTATTTTATGTTGTTTGTGCCTGCATATAATAATAAACCCACCTGATAACGACATAACTTGTCCAACTGCCTGATCACCACCTTTTGCGGGACAAAAATCTTAAGGTTTATCAACAACCTTGAAGAGAAGATGGATTTCTAGCATCACTTCTGGGAAATTGTACAAATAAATTCCACCCTCCTCAGCCTATTGCCAGAGAGACAACACTGCCTCTCCCCTGGGAACCTGGCATGGCAGTACCTAGGAAACTCTACTGAGGGCTCGTCTTTTATAAAGTCTTTTAGTGACAAGAATTTTTAAAACAACAGGAACATCTGATGCCTCCAGAATATGGGTTCTGATATCCCCCTTCAGGTTTCAATTTGATCCAGTTCTTTGCCTAGAACTAACTTCAGGTTCTTTCCTTTGGGGGCACTAGCACACATGAAGTCCAACCTCTTAAAATGTCTGACCCTCGAGGTATGCCATGTGCCTCCATCCTAAAGCGCCTCGCATCACTGTTGAAATTTCAGAAACAGTACCAAGAAAACCCATCTTTCTGCATAAACCTGGAAAACAGAGCTTTCCCTTGAGGCCTGCTATTCTTCTCAACGTTTTTGTGGGGGTACAGTTAACATCAGCTACCTAATTAAATCTCTGTTCTGCCTGCCTTATTCTGAGGTTGTCAGCTTCTGTGAAGTAAGGAAGTGCCTAAAATCTGCCCTGTCCCAGCCATCTAGCACTTTGTGCACACCTCTCCTGGCAAGCAGCACTGACCTTCCCCACAGTATGGCTATTTGCTATTATTTTTGTGGTAGAAGTATGCTAGATGCTAATGAAATACTCATATTTAGTAAGCGCACTGTTACGTGCTGGCTGTGAAGCTGTCAGCAGCGTTATTAAAGAGCACAAGCCTAACACAAAGGTGCACTGCACCGAGAATGGGATTTTTATGCTATACAGAAGGGAAGTACATTTAATGAGTTTATTTTGGTTAGCCTTCAGTTTCGTTTTGGGCCTGCCAATACTGACATCATTTTTCCAAGCAGGGAGCACCATCTAAGACTTCTCTGCATCACTCTCCTTGGGGTGGGCCTGTGTGTGGGCTGATGCAGTGCTCAGCACTCCAGATCATTTCACTTTGGCATCCATTCTGCTTCTGCTGTCTCTATCTCCATATTCTATTTTAGGTGCTTACAGAGCACCAATCTCCTTAACTAAAATATAACTGAAACAAGATATTTAGCATCAAATAAGCAAAAAGCAAAGGACCCAAAATAGACTATTTTGTTGTTATTATTATTGTGGGGGTAAATCACTTAAACATAGATACCTTCCTACTCCTCCTCCCACTTGTTTCTTTAGTTTGTCTCATCTTGTTCTCTCCTCAGGGACATACTGCCGGCCCACAGGCTTCTGCAAAAAAAAAACCCACCAAAAACCTCTGTTCCGTGATGGGTCCATGGGTGCCAAGTAGTCATCTAGCTTAATTCTTGCAAAAAATGTTATCGTTAGAATTTAGGCTGTCCTGAGATCCTCGTGTCAACCCCTCAGCCTCAGTGAGGCCACAGAGTGGCCTTGAGAGAGCGAAGCTCTTCAGATACCCCTGCCAGGCCCTCCAGCAGGTTGTGGCCAGGGATGCTGAGTAAGGTAGGGCATCTCCCACCAGTCTCCCAGGTGACACTGTCCCAGCATTGTGTTGGCGTGAAGACACTGCTACATCTGCACCAGCACTGCAATTTACAGGGTATTTATTACTTGGTCCGTGGTATGGGGTGTGTGGGGGTGGATTTTTAACCAGGCGTGCCACGGGAAGGATACAGAGGAATAATCGTCACTATGCTAGGGACTTCAGTTTGCTACGTGGATTTGGTAAGGCACCAGGCTTCCCTCATCGCCTGCCCCTTATGAGGGGGCTGACGGTTCTCCCTGGTGCTGTGCGCTCGGCAGCCAGCACTACGGGTACTGCTCGGCGCTCTTGAAGGTGACGTTCTCAATTAACTGAAAGCCATTGCAGGGCTCTCAGCTGTGTCTCTAGCAAATGCCATTTGCCGGCTTGGCACAGGCAGCTCTGCAGCTCCTCTGGAGTGACTCTAAAATTTGCCTGAGCTGAGGCTTTGGCTCGGCTCTGGTGACTCTCCAGGCTCTCGGCCTACACGCAGGGACGGCTGATGGCCATTAACATCATAACCGACAGTGGGGGCCCGGCCGGGAGGCACAGCATAACGGGTTTTAG
>NW_010230433.1:0-16066 GCF_000690775.1 Eurypyga helias
GGTGGGTGTTAGTCTCTTCTCCCCAGTGAAAAGTGATGGGACAAAAGGAAAGGGCCTCAAGTTGTGCCAGGGGAGGTTTAGATTGGATAATAGGAAAAAAGTTATTCACAGAAACTGTTGTCAAGCATTGGAATGGGCTGCCCAGGGAAGTGGTTGAGCCACTATCTGGGGAGATATTTGAAAGATGTGTACATGAGGCACTTAGGGACATGGTTTAGTGGTGGATTTAGCAGTGTTAGGTTAATGGTCAGACTTGGTGATCTTAAAGGTCTTTTCCAACTTAAATGATTCTATGACTCTATTAAAATACCTTTCTTAATCCAGCAGAAAAAAAAACCAAAACAAAACCAACAAAACCACCACAAAAAACCCAAGCAAAAGCCAATGAACACCTCCTCTTTCAGGATTTATAGTCAGTCCTTGAAGATAAACTGTGGTGAACACACACATCTCTCTGCAGGGTCCGGTTCACCTTAATCACTGTCTGAAGTGCCCTATATAATTTGCTTAAAGTTGACCATAGGCCTATGCTGTGAGTGTTTTGTGGCTGTTAAAGCTCACAGATGACAAATGTAATACTGCAATTTATTTCCAGAAGCCCAAGATTCAATCCCTGATAATTCAGCCTGATTACATTTGTTGTGCGTACTGTACGTAATACAGGGCTACCTCTGCTCTCCACCGACATGTCGTTGTGATAATGGTAGGTGAAGTCAAACAGATCCCAGTAAAGTAAGAGATTAAATGCTCCTGTATGCACTAGAAGGAAAACATCCTTAGTTCATTGAGCTGCTGGTAAAACCAAGGCATCATCCAGTGCTTCCTTTCATCTGAGATCACTAATTCTGGCAGTTTTTGCACAAAGCCTGTTTGCAGGAGGTCCTGAAACAGGGCAGAGAGGATGTCCCTCACCAGAGGGACAGAATTACACCCTCATACAGAATTCAGCAGAATATGGACCTGAACACAGGCCTCCCTGTGTCCTGGGCAAACCTTCAGCTAAGTAAAGAATTTCCTACAGTTCCTACAGACATACACAGTTCCATACAGTCCCTGTGTATGTCCTCCCTACCTGCCCATAAGTTCAGTCTGCCACTACCAGGGCATGTTTTAGATAGATCTGTGTGTGGATGCATGAAATCAAATCTGCTGAGTTGGAAATCCCCTCACTACCTATATTTGTAACCACATAACAGACTTTCCTGGCCTCGGTCACTGGAGGAGAAGCGGAAAATGGGCTATTATTCCGAAGTTAAAAGAACAGGACTTGCTGACCTTGCCTCTCTCAAGGAGAGGGTAGGACCCTGCTGAGTGTACAGCTTTATCCATGTCAGCTTGGGCAGCAAATTGCTGTCTCACAGTTAGAAGCTATGGAATTGGAGCTTGCCTATAGTCTTTAACAGGTCTTATAATACAAATAGAGCTTTTCAGACTTAGGTTTCCAGTATAAAAGTGCTGGGAGCAGTACAGTCCCAGTATCGGTACAGTGCAGCTGCCCAGAGAAGAGCACTGATGCTGTCACAACATTCCACGTCTCTACAACTGCAGTAATTATATGGATCAGCAATATTCCAGCAGAAGGCAAAGGAAATAATGAACTCCCATCTCTAGCTTTTGCAATGTTACTAGGGAGGTGATGTGCACTGTTTGCACTGCAGTGGAACAGCTTATGGTGCTTGCCATAATATCTGTCATAATAATATTAGAAAATGTAAGAAGAATATCAAGTGTTCATCTTTCTTATGACAAGCTCCATCTTCAGAATGCAAACAAGACTAACTTTGTGTGATCTATCTTTTGTAGTTTGAGCTTTGTATCACAGCAGAAGACATGTTTATAGTCATCTTTTTCTAGTTTTCATGGAAAAAGTGAAGTTCCATATCCTTGAAAGAAATGAGACGGAAATACTGCAGAAGACATAATTGTACCAAACCTATCTTAAATAGCAGATGTCATTCTATTTCTGGGGCATACCATTATTAGATTAATCAAAGCAATGTTATGCAGTGTTAACTGAACATCAGCACTACAGCCGACTATAAAATGAAATTAAAGTTGCTGGGTTTGCTTCCTCTGCAGCTTTTCTGTTTCTTTTTTTAGGATGGAGAAGGTGGAGAGCAGCAATGCCACTCTCGCACCAGAGATTTATTTTTGACTTGGAGAACAAGATGGCTCAGGGTACTGATGACTGGATACTACATTTCACGCCTTCAGATTAGTTATTTGGTTCTGACCTAGAGCAGGGACCAAGCTCAAGTCCCTCCTGTCTTGCGGCTTTGCCACAAAAGGTGACATTTGCTGACTGCAGTTACTCCACAGTGTTGGGGAAACAACATTTATTTCCTGATCTAAATATCAGGGAAGACCATCTCTGCCCAGGCTGATGGTCTTAGAGAACTCCATAAGAGAGGAGGGCAGCGTGGGCTTGGTTTGATAGGAAAGAATTCTGACTTGTGTTTCTGTCTTGTCAGGTTGGCATCATATACTGGCAATATATTTGCTGTAGGAGAAATAAAAAAGCAGAAAATAAAGACGAGGTTGGAAACGTTATTTTTTTCATGCCAGCAAAAGTGAAAGGAATGAAACACAAGAACCTCTGTAGCACACAGTGGCCACAGTTACCTGTAGTGGATGGCAATTTGTTGCAAAGAAAAGGTAAAAAGGCAACCTGACCACGTGGAGGGAAGATAAATGAAAGATGAGGGCACTTTAATGTAGCAGATAATAGTATAAAAATATCAAGCTGCTGGAAAATGAAGGGACACAAATTTAAATTAAATGTAAGTGGGGGTAATTAACTACAGGAAACAGCTATTGAGGGAGGCAATAGATCTTTATGTCAGCATTAGAAGCCTTTCTAAATATTTTATATGTAAAGTGCTGGTCTTAATTCAGAAATTCTGTGGGTTGTATGCATAGGACAACCAGACAGAAACCCAGAACATCAGGCATGTAGAAGTGAAACAGTCTGCATATCCTCTAGGCATTCCATTACTTCAGACTTGGGTTGTTTTTTTTCAGGCATCATTCCTGTACAGTCGACAAAACCAGCCTATTAAATTTGATTTACTGCTTTCAGCTTTTGCTGGTAAGCATTTCAGCTCACACGCAGTTTTATCGACAGCTCTGAAAGCTTGAAATGAGCCAGTCGGATACACTGGTCTGGTTTGGGTGGTGTAATCCATTTATGAAGTTAAATTGATTGACCTCATACGGTTTTAAAATGTATGACTCATGTCTGGAGGAGCTATCACAGCAATAAGTTTATATATTTAGTATTTGGGGTTCCAAGTGGTTGGGGATATTCTTTCATTTTCTTTTGTCTCAGAGTGAATCACCAGCATGTAAAACATCTTCCTTTGTCTCCTTTATTGTTACTTTTTTTTTTATTTTGGTGTGGGTTCCCTTGTGAATTCCTGTTGAGCAATGCAATAACATGTTCCATCAACAGTCATGCTAATGTGGCTGAGTTGCCAACTGATCTGTGTCCTTTCTATCCATGCACTTGAGTTAACTCCGGCCCCACCAGAACAGCTGCACAATATTGCAGCTCTCTGGATGTCTCCGAATGCCAAAAGCCAGCATTAAGCCTGAAAAAAAAACCCCAACCCAAGAGCCCTCATTTGGTGTGGGTAAGTCTGTGCCACGTCCACGTGGGATAAATGGGCTGAGTTCTCCTGCCTCCTTCACCGTGAGCGTTGAGCTGGGGCTCCTACTTAGCTGCCCACTGCAGGATATTTAGAATTCAGTTGCTGCTGGGGTTTCCATCCTTATTTCAGACTTTTTTGAAATTGGTCAAGGGGCTCAAGACTGAGGAGGCAAGGAAGGAAGAGCTGACCACTTGCTCCCAGACTGTCCCAGGACTCCATTATCCCATGGCAGAGCACCTGCATCTTCCAAAAAAGTTCTCCGCTCTGGGTGCAGTTATATACTTACTTTGCACATACAATTAACTGCAGTGAGCACGCAGAATACTTGAGTGATCGTTGGTGTGCACAGCTGTTACACACACTGCCCATGGTGCAGACAGCAGGTGCAGTTTGTAGGAAAGTCCCTCACACAGGCAGAGAGAATCCAGGATTTTGGTTCTCGAGCTCTAAATTTATAAGCCTCTCCTGTTTAAGAGAAGCTGGCTAGTTATTTGCAGTAGTAAATCACACACCCTCATCTCTGATCTCAGATGTGGCCAGCAGGTTACCCATTTGGGAACTTGATCCTTCTCCACCTTGGTTCATTCCGGTGACATGGCAATTGCCGAGTTCAGTATGGCACAAGAAAAACTTGAGAAATGCATAAGGTTTTTGTACAGAAATGCATATAATGAATTGTTTCCTTTAACAAGCATTCAGTTAGAAGTGGCCCAGAGTTTTATCTTCTGTGGGGGTTTATTATTTTTGAAACATTTCCCGCTTGTATGGAAAATGGACTCATTAAGCCGATTTGGATATAACAGGCCTGTGTTGTGTGGCGCTTAACTGCTTGGAGTTCCTATGCAGTGCAGGGTGCATGGTATTTTATGGCGTTAGAGACTAGGGGAGCAAGGAAGAGAGTTAATGTTCAGTGCCTCTCGGAAGGAAATCCACTTGTGCTCATTGATGCCTTTTCATAAACTCTCCTACAATGCATGGTTTTATCTTTCATTGCAAGTGAGGTACACATTACTGATGTTAAGTGGTAAGAGCTGCACACCAGCATTACAGTGTCACTAACTTCTGGGCTTGATTCTAGTACTGCACAGGGCTCTCCATTCACCCCTGCTTTATATTAATTGTTTTAAAGGAGAATTTGCAGAAAGGGAAGCTGTTGAGAGAGGACAGGTTGCTTAACAACTTGAGCCTTGGAAAACAGCAGTTGTGGAGAATTGGATGCAGTCAAATGCTTGTCCCTTGTGGTTAGCGTCAGCAATGACGGAGTTAATACCTGCTTGTGACACCTTTATAGCATCCAGCTAAAAATCTCCTCACATATGACTCATAATTAACCCACGCTTGCCATGGGTGAGCGAGCATTAGCCTGTGTGCTGAGGTATCAGCCAGCATCGGGGTAAAGCAAGAAGACATCTTCTAAGTGTAAGCCACGGGGCTTGCAAACGTCTTGTCCTCTGCACTCTCTTCTCCACAGAAGCAGAAATTATTATCATCACTAGGATAATGAACTACCCTTGGCTGCAGTGAGATGTTCATAGTAAGTGATGTATAGCTGTCCCTTATCTCGTAACGCCTTTGCTGTCTGCAGTGAATATACAGATATGGGATCATATACCAGCCTTTTCGAACTGCAGCTTGTCTGTCAGGACAGATAAAATCTGCCTATTCTTCGAATGAACACTGGCATGGGTTAGTTATTCTGCCTACTGAGAGTGACACAGCAGACTAAACTCCTCCTTTTCCTTCTTTGTCAGATGCCTTTTTATCCAGCAATGTCCCAGAGAAATTCAGAGCAGTGCTGGCCAAGAAAAGTGAAAGGATTTGTTTCCTGTATGCATCTGCCACCCTATTTGTACACGTCCCTCCTGGAGCAGCACAGAGCTTGGAGGTGCTGGGTTAGGCAGCAGTTTTCCTTTTGCTCACAGAACCTTTTGCTGTCAGCTCCCTGATACTCTGAGCCAAATGCCCTTTTTGAGACAGAGCTGGAAAAGGGGCTGTTATGAACAGAAGCAGTTTTGGTCAGGGCAATTAATTCTGTGATCTTTTAGAGGGCTTTTTGCTTTGTTTTTCTTGAGTTGAACGCTCCAATTCTCATTTTTCATGCAGTTCAGCTACTCAATCAGGCTTCTTTTTTATAACCTGTTACTGATCTGAGTATCTGTCTGGGTGCTCTGTTGGTCCAGTATTGGTCAGGTTGAGAGATGGAGCCCTGTTAGAGGCTTTTTCACTTCAGTTCAGCTGGATGTTGATTGCATGGTGTTCGTGCCCTGAGGATTTTGCAGGATGAAGTGCTGAGCAGGTGCTGAACTTCACCTCTCAGATCAGGAAAGATACATAGTGAGTTTGCTCTGCTCTTTGCTTTCAGACAGCACATTGGGCTCAGGCTGCGAGAGTTGCTGGATCAAAAACTTCCGTGGTGTCTGCACCTCTCAGATTTCTCCTGCTTAACTGGATTGTGCATATGACTGCAGGAGGGTAATAGGCGTGCTGGTGCCCTGCAGCCCTCCTGGACACAGCAGACAGCAGTGCTCCAGTGAAGCCATAAAGTACACTCCTTCTCTGATATCCATCAAAGTCTGAACTGTTCTCCATGTGGTTTGGATCTAACTTTTACTTCCTTGAACAGTGGCTGTCTGACACCCATCTGCAAACACAGGCCTTATGGTTTTGCATGCAAAATCTGCCAGGCTGCTTTTTGATCTATTTCTGGACATTTCTGTAGCATAATGCAAAGTCCCTTATGTTTTCATGGGCTTGTAAAGAACAAAATGTAATATTGTTCTGTTCCCAACAGTTTTTAAATCCCCCAGGAAATACTTGAATGCAAAAAGCCCCATGGATCATCAACTGATGTCGGTCACCTGAGAGGCGGAGATGAGTTGCAGCATAGAGGCTGGGCTCTGAGAGCGTGGCTGGCCAAAAACCATTGAGCCCAGGGGGAAGGAAGCTCTGGTTTCTGGTCAATGCAGTATTGTTCCCATCACCGTGGGAACATAACAAATGGCTGTGTAAATACATGTATTTTATAGTATTCAGAAGTGATGGATATGCTTACATCCTTCCCTAACATTATTGTTGAGCTTTAACAACCCTGTGCCCAGGCAGCAACAGGTGCTCTGCTCCTTTGTGTTGACGTGGTGGATTCAAAAGTCCCTGTTGGGCAAGCCCAGGGAGGAAGAATAGCTCTCCTGCAGCCTTGGCTGGGGGCAAGAAAATGTGATAATGTGTAGAAATGTATATGGCTGCTCCTTGGAGCAGAGAACACGCTGTGAGTAGGGCTGTCATTTTAGTATTGAGACTGTCTTGCTGAAACAGTGTTTGGTATTTGCAGCTCTCTCTACAGCTGATGGAACATTTGCATTAGTGAAAACCAGTTACTGAAATAAAGCATGGAAGGATCAAGGTCTTGCAGAGCTTGTCTTGATAAAACCCACCTTTTAGTGGATTTGCTCCTGATGGAAGACCAAGGTTTCTAATCTCAGTGTGAACGGAGAGGTGTTAGTCTGACATCTGCCTGGGGAACATTCAAAGAAAGAAACTTCATCTTTCTTCCTGGGAGAAGAGGCAAGTACCCAGGAGGCCTCAGTACACTGTGTCTTGCCATTAGATTGCAAAGTCACGAGAATACACGTTTCCTGTACTGTTCCAGATTGCCACTACATCTTCAGTATGGGCTTTTGCCCTTGTAATATGCAAAATAGCGGTGTAATTCCACCAGTCAACATTCTCTAATAGTTGAAAGTACCTCTACATTTTTCTGAAATGGGAGGATGAAAAAGGGAAAAAACTGAAGTGGGAGAGTTCCACACATTCAGGAGCAGGGGAAAAAAAAAAAAAAAGACTTATGTAGGACATCTTCCAGTAAAATAATAGTAAGGACCAAAACGGAGGTCCCAGTCCTACCAGTCTCACACATGGTTATTTATCAAGGCTGTTCACATACTACTGGTCACCATAAAGCCAAAGATCTATAGCAGGTAAGATTAAGCAGAGTTACAGGGTTAAGTTGCTGTAGTATCCAGTCTCAGTAACACCACGGCTCGTTCACACTGCAGGAGCCCACTTGTTATGGGCTGGACTTCCACAGGCAGATGTTCACGAGCTCAGTATCCACAGCTGTGCCAGAAGTTTGAAAGATCCTTGATCCTATTTAGATAACAGAATCAATGACCCTGATACATTGAGAGTGTTAAATGCGAGAGTGGGTATTGAGCAGTTTTTGAGACAAGGAGAATTATTTTAAATTAGAGTGTTAAAAATCTGGTTCCAAACAAAGAGAAATCGAGTGGAGAGTTTTGAAAGGCATCTAAATGACTGTGACTGTCAGGTGCTCGCTGGACTAGAATGTATGAGAAGTGCCCAGCTCTCTTGAGCACCCTTAAATACGCCAGTTGAAGGCTGTGGCCAGATATCAGCAGCTGTTCTAACGTTTTCCACTGTGTGCTGGAAGCTCTGTGACCTGTGGATGGATGAAACAACACTGGAAATCTGTGATTACTATTGGTAATTACCTGATCTTTATTAGCTGTCGTGTTTATGCAGCAAGTGTGTTACAAAAAGAGAAGGGGTTGTCAATGCGCTCCACATGATACTCAGCACGTGGGCAAGTCAGTATGTTGTGTAAGACACTGTCTTCCCTAGAAACTATGGCAGGAGGCTCCCATGTTGTGTCTTGTAGGTACAAGGTCTTTAGTTAAGATGCTGGCATAGTCCTTAAGATGGGTATGGGTAAGGAAATCCCATTAAAAAGTTGAAGGTGACCAAACTATGCGAGCTGTGAGTTGGACAGTAGTGGTCATTTACTGAAAGCATCCTGTAAGCCAGGAGAAACAAAGTTCAAGTTGGATGGGTTCAAAAGGGAAAAGAAAAAAGGACAGCTCTGGAGTGCAGACTGAGTGGTTATATGTTATTTTTATAATGCTTGGGAAATAGTCGTGAAGACCCTAGACAGGTGATACAAATAGCAAGGGGTGAATAAGATGGTGTCCGGTATTGCCAGAAACCATTCTGGGGGCAGAAGTCGTGACATTCATTGCTGTTTGCAGCCAGCAAGCACTGGGTATTGTTCATTTGTTGCTTTTCTTCCTTAAAAGCAAAGTCTGCATTTACACTTCAAAGCAGCAGACATTTTCAGCCTGTGGAGCCTGGTTTCTGCATGATTTCCACAAGCACAGTCCCAGCGCTCTGATGGAGACATTGTGCTTGCAGGCTTTTTGGGTTAAGATCTGAAAAAGTGCAGTGGGACTGTAGGATGTTGAATTTAATTTTGAGGGGGAAAGGGGTAAGAGAGTTGGAGAGTTAGTAAAATGGGTGGAGTCTTAGTTTTTTCTCCTTATGAACATGAACACTCCTCCCCACACTGGAAGAGTATGGGGAATGCCCTCATCAAATCCCAGGAAGTGACTGGGTACCTTCCACTGGCTGGTGGGTGTTTTTCATAATCCGATGGAGTTCAGCCTGTGGTCATTACTTGAGTCCCAGGAATGGCCCTGCTCCTCTATCACCTCTCTCAGGAATAGGTAGTAGATTAAGAAAGGTGTTACGAGCACCTTAAACCCGTAGTTTCCTAACCTTCAGTGATCCACAGTCAACAGTAATACGGAAGCAAGATGCTCTTTGGCATTACTTGTCTCTCCATCTCAGCTGTAGTTTGAGTCTGGGATATACACTGCTTGCTAGGAGTGGGTTGGGAATAGCTGCAGAGTGATTCACGGCAGCTATTCCCTGCTCTAGGCCACAGAGGTGCCCCGGGGATTTACTTGCGTTAGTGAATACCCCTAAGCAGGCTCAGGAGAATACAGGCAGCACATTGCTCTTCCCACCTGGTTTTGCTGTTGTGGCTGTTTTCCGATTCCCTCTCTGGGGCCTATGCAGTGATAAGCAGGTCAACTTAATCACTTTGTTATGAGAAAGAAATGTAGAAATAATATTTTTATACATGCATTAAGGGGGAGTTTTAAGTGAAAATTTTCTGTATTTTTAGGGAGCATTGACATTGTATCTGGCATTCTTACCAACGTAAATCCTTCAGTAGCACAGTTCTCCCCAGACAGCTGCCATTAAGAGAGATGAGCCAAAGGATGTATGCTTAAAAGTTGGGACAGCCTCGGGAGATATCCCCTGAGAATGGATTGCAGCATTCTGGGAAACCACCCTGTTCACCACAATAGACACAGAGAACCAAAAGCATCTCAGAGGGCCACAGATGCTGTATTTTGGTCACAGGATGTTCTATAAAAGGACAATTATGGATACAGTTAACTACTCTCATAAAAATCAGTGCTGGATGGATTCCCAAGAGATCACCTACTTCATCTTCCTGTTCTTAAAGAGCTCTAACAATGGAGATGCCACCATCTCTCTAGGAAGTCTGATTGCTTTACAGTGCTTCACTATCTACATAATGTTTAGCCTGAGTAACTTAGGAGTCCAAACCCATGATTTTTTGTCTTATCTAGAATTTTCAGGAAGAATGGATTGTTTCTTCTCGCCTTTTAGCAGCCTGTGAAAAATGCTGCCATCATAAAATCATAGAATCATACATTTTAGGTCAGAAAGGACCCCTGGGATTTATCTCATCCAACCTCCCGCTCAAAGCAAGGCTAACTTCCAAGTTTGCACAAGACCATGTCCAGTCCAGTTTTGAGTATTTCCAGGGACAGAGATACCACAGTCCCTCCAGGCTCCTGCTCCAGTCCTTCCACCAGCCTCATATGACCCTGGATTGGTGCAAACTTTTCATAACCGGATGGCATTGTTGATTTATGATCATCTGGTGACCTCCATCAGTCCCTAGGCCTTTTCTGTGGGACAGCTGTATTTGTAATTGAATGGACTAATTCCCTGTCCTGTATTTGGGTAGCTGATTATCTCTGCTTAAGTGCTGCATTTTGCGTTTGATGGTATTGAATACCATCCCATTTATTCCTGATCCTATTTCCAGTTTGGCAAGAGCATTTTGAATTGCAAACCTCCAGCACACTAGCAGCCTTTTCTGGCATGATGTTATCGGTACATTCCATGGTAATATTCTCTTCTACTGAAAGTATAATACTCTCTTTCCTTTTGTGAGGCAGATAGGTTTGCTTATTTGCACCTCTCCCAGAGTGATGACAGAAGTGCAGAGAAAGAGTCAATCTGCATTGGATTTTGCTAATAGTTGGACTTTGCAAAGATAAAACAGCAAATGGAATTGATTCAAAACTAATTTAAAGGTGATTCCAGTGTGCTTGAGATCTAGCATGAGACAAGGTAGCAGCAGAGACAAATTTATCTGTGGGCTTTACAGAGAGGAAGAATGTTTCTAAATCATGATTTAAATTGTGTGGTTTAGAATTATTTAATGTTTTAAAATCATGGTTTGAAAGCTAGCTTTTGGTGGGAGCTCTGTGCACACAATGAGCCTGTTTGGCCTTGAGCGCATGTGTCTGGTTTTAGTTAAGCCAAGCTGGCCACGCTTATTCCAGCCTGCACATGATCTCATTCCCTGCTCCTTGTCGTGGTATCTGCACACCATCCAGCACTGTAGTAACAGCGTGAGTAACATGCCTTACGTCGATTGTTCTGTCACCAAGGGAGAAGCGTGTCTTGTCTGGTAGAGAACTCAGATTGTCTTAAGCTCTGCACTTACGCTGGAGGAAAGTCAAGAGCTGTGCTTTGTGTGAGGAGGAGGAATTGGGCAGGTGTGTGCTGGCCATGGGACCTTGGGTAAAGCCATTTTTTAGACGGGCCACAGCCGGAGAAGATAGTGGTTTCCGCACTGACAAGCTCTCCTTGCACTGTGGAAAGGCTGTTTGCACTGCTGCCAGCGTGCTTCATCAGTTCATACTCTCTGACACTTGAGGCATCTCCAAATTCTCCTATGAGCCCAGAAAAAAATGCTCTTAATAGTCTTTATTTTGCATTTAACGGAATAACCAGGTTGGCGTTAGAAACGCGATGTGCTGTGTGTCAGCCGAATGGAAGAGACGTCTCCAGGCTGCGGGGAGGAGAGGGAAGGCTTGAAAAACTTGTTCAGCCGCTCAGTGTTCGGATTTGTTCCGTGTGCGCTGAATGAGCTGAAATCCGCACCCCTGCTGGGCCTGTTCGCAGTCTGTGTTACCCACAGGGCAAGTGTTCTGCCACGGTCATCTGTCAGCTTGGAGGGGAAGGGCTGCTGCTCGTGGCTGTCATTGCAGGCCGCATCCTTCTCTTTGCGTATTTACCGAGCTAAACTCCAGCCTCAGCTCCCGTCTGTGTGGTAAAGGAGGTGCCTCTCTACAGCATCTCGAGTGTGAGAGCCCCCACAGCCTGTTAGCAAGGCTAATTCAACTCCAGATCCTGCCTGCCAGCAAAGCGCTCCTCATTTCCAGAGGGCTGGATGCGAGGGACTGCAGGCTGAAGCGAATTGCTTATTCTCCCGTACGCAGCCCTGGTAACAGATTTCGACCCAAATATGACCCCCCTCAGTCCCTGTGCTACGCTTGAACTGCTCAGTCTTGTTCTGCTGAAAATCTGGTGTTGGCTGCTGCTGTGCTTTTGCCCTTTTTTGCACAATCCACCGTGGGCACTTGGAGTCCCTGCTTCCCAGGTTTGGTTGTCCTTGGCTCGGTAGCTTCCCTGCAAGCAGGAACTGAAGGACCTTTCTGGCGCGTGGGGTTTTCCTGGCCTCCTGCTGCTACTTTTTCTCTGGAGAGTAGCCTCCGGCTCATGGAGGACACTGCGGATCCAAACCCTCTGTGTCTCTCGGCTCCTTATATGGTAACATGAAGAAACCGTAGCATTTTAGTTCTGATTGGAGATACCCTGGTTGTCTTCTCAACTGGGGAACTAGAAACCATAGGCAAACTAGTCCTTCCCACCAAGAAACCATACTTTGGTTCATGCACATGGATGCCGCTGTCTCACCACTGCCTTACCAAGGATTGGGCTGCATCGTTAACAATGAAATTCCCCTACAAAACCACGGCAGCAGTTTGAGTTTTAAGTATTGCCTTTTTTCCCACCCCCCCACCTCCCCCCCCTGCTGGAAGGGGTTTTAAGATCCTTGTTATTATAACAGCAGAAGGAGGCTGAGACGAAGGGAGGGTGCCAAGCAGACTGTGGGGCAGAGCTGACTTCTCCGGCAGAGCAGGCTCACACAGAGGGGATGGTGGACAGTGAGAGCAGGAGGTAGCAGAGCTGGGGACACCGAGACCTGAAGGGGCTCTGCACTCCTGAGCCATCGCATCCAGACGTGCGTGAAGAGGGCAGATCCTTCCTGTTTGGGCAGGGAGAGGTGTCCTTGTTCATCCCAGGGCCAAATGCATTTGGTGACTTGTCTGCCGGCTGGCCTGAACAGGTTTCTGCCCAGGTTTCTGTCCTCACCTGACATGCCACCCTACGAAAGAGGCAAACAGTGGGCAGAGCTGAGTTTTCCTGACTGCCAAACCCTCGTGTTTGTCTCTGGGAAGTCCTTGAGTGACTTTGCATGAATTTGTCTGAGCCTGGGGCGGTGCATTTTGCGCAGGGTTAGCGTAGAGTGCTTTGACAAGGTGATACGTTCTTGTGCTGGAGTCCAGCCCACCCCACTGCAGGCTGTGTCCTCTGCTGGCTACAAGCCCGGGGCTGGATGTAGTGCTGAGGGTGCATATGAGCATGAAACCATAAGGAAAGCAACTGTACTTAATGACTTGAGACACATTTAAGGACAGAAACAAGGGTTTATGATTACTAAAGGAGCTCCAGCAAATTTCAGGGGCTGTGGGAGCCCGATGTCTCTACAGGGCCAGCTGCTAGCATTTAAAAAGGCGTATGAGGGTGGGGTTTTTTTTCCCTTTATCTTTTCCCTAGATTTCTTGCTGATGAAACACAAATCCTGACAAGTGCTGAGAGCTGCATTCCTTGCCACATACCCCCAGTGCCTTGTCACCCCCGGTTTTAAAAGTAACTGTGGGTTTCTTTTCTCGTGAGGCAGGTTCTACCATATTAGCTGAGCGGCTGGGGCTGTCCACACCAAGCTCGCCCACATCGACACCCAACTCCCCCACCGTCCTCTGCAGCGGCGTCTCCGACCCCATATTGTCTACATGTGGCTCTGGCCCCCTCTGCAGCTCTATCAGTGGTAAGTGTGGTGGGATCCCACCTCTGCCTCTCCTTTGCACCCCTCTCCTCCCTCCAGCGCTGCTTCCCTTCCCCGCCTCAGGCTTGTCTCCCAGAAGGACTCCAAAACCAGAGCAATCAAGAGCCTCCTGTCAGCTCCCTCGGGGAGGAAGGGGGAGCCTCTGCAAAGTCTATTTTCAGTCTCTTTTACGTGGAAGTCACTTAGGTTGCCCAGACAGCAATATTTCTCCAACCCTTTCCGTCATGAAAGGCCCCGCGGGAGGCAGCAGTCTCCGCCGTGCGCGGCCCCGTGATGCACAGCTCTTTCTGCAGAGCTGCGTGGCAGGGACGTGCTGCGCGCTAGCTGAGGCTGGAGTTAGGGGTATGTGACTGCCCCCCTTTCCCTCTCCTCACACCTACAGCATCCTCCTCAGAAAAGGGCGGTATTGGCATTTCTAATACACCGATGAATTCCAGGGAGATCCAGGTCGCAGTAGGAAATGATAGGCTGTTCTGCAGCATTTCTAAAACCCCCGGGACCTGCATGATCCCAAGGCATTGATGGTAGGATAAGTAACTTACCAAGTGCTTGTCATTGTTGTCCACACCAAGAGTGGTTTTTGCTGAAGGTACCTATCAGTGGCAAGTCTAATAACTGGTGACAGCAAACATTCAGATTTTTAATGGGCTTTTTGGCGAAAAAAATTAGACGTTTTTCTCATTATCTTGCTACCTCATCTGGCTCCACTGGGGAGGCCTCAACTGTCCCCCAAGCATAATTAGTGCAACCCACCACACCCTCGTAGCTCTCGAAGCAATGTACCTACTACGAGCTAGATGCTGTCCATGAGGGTACCATCCCACCCCCTGGCCTGAAGGATCCACAGGGTGGTTTGTAGCCTGGTCCCACATGCTGGGATGGGCCCTAGAGATGAAGCATTGCTTGTCTTGGGAGCTGCTGCCACCAAGTGCCAGCTGCCCTCTCCCTTTTCAAAGCAGACGGCTTGATCTGCCCCTCCTGATTTTTCCTCCCTTGTTAATGTTTAGACAGTGGTTTGAAAATGTGAAATTGCTCTTTGTCCCTGATGTGTGGGAACAGCTGCCTCTTGGTTGGCAGCAGATCCCAGGAGATGTTGCCTTTCTGCTGCCCTGAGCCTTGGCATGTGAACCAGGGCTCCACGAGTGGGATGGCAGGTCACAGGAAGGACCACTGATCCTGGAGCATCCATTCCAAAAAAAACTCTCTCTGTAGCTGGCTTCAGGGCAGAAATTACCCTGGGATGTCAGGAATCCTTTTAAACAGCACGAGTGACCCTGTTCTTTGTGTTTCAGGCACAGCTCCCAGTTCTCCTGTCAGCTTGCCTGAATCACCCATCTCCCCGTCCGTCTCAGGGCCCTGGGGAGATGAATGCACCATCTGCTACGAGAACATGGTAGACACGGTCATTTACTCCTGTGGACACATGTGTCTCTGCTATTCCTGTGGGCTGAAGCTCAAGAAGATGGCCAACGCCTGCTGCCCTATCTGCAGACGGGCCATCAAAGATATCATCAAAACGTACCGCAGCACTTAGAGCAGCAGCAGATGCTGTGGTGGGGACTGGGCGGGTGGGGAGGTGGCTGTGAAACAACACAGGTCTTGGTCTCTGGTCATCATCCAGGAGATTCAACAAACATCACCCACCACCCCCCTGATCCCCTCTTCCATGGACAACAGATGAGACAAGCTTAGATGCTGGTCTTCTCCCCTCCGAGCAAGCCCTGGGGCTGAACTCCAGTGTGTCAGGGAAGTCGTGATGGACAACTCTCTCCTGTGGATTTTAAACCTCATCACCCCGGCTGGTGTAATCATCCCTCTTCTATGCCACGCACAGCGGAGTCTCCCATGTTTAGCGGGAACAGCAAGCTGTAAAAGGTTCAGTGCTACACCCCTCCTTCTGGAGACACCCTCTGTGCAGAGGACACCTTAGCAGAAGAGGAGAAACAAGGAACGTGTTTCCCTGTACACCCGGCCTGACCGCAGGAAGCCCCTTAGAAAGGACGGCGCAAGGCAAGCTTTGACCCGGCGAGCGAGGTGCAGGGAGCGCACCCACAGCAGAAAGCCTGGGGCCAGTGCAGAGAAGGAACCAGGATTTGTGAAGCAAAACCCACCCCATGTCCACCGGCGGAAGAGCAGCCCCGTAAGCGCTGTCCCCACTCCTCCCTTGCGGAGACATCTGTGGCAGGTTTGCCAGCCAACATGGGCACTGGCCTTGCTCTCTCCCAGCGGTGTCCAGCCACCTCCTGCCGCCATCCTGTTGCACCAGGAGGGGCTCTCAACCACCACCGATGTGCTGTGGCTTGTCCTGAAGGGTCTCCAT